>NW_025795902.1:0-11123 GCF_021613505.1 Equus quagga
TTTTTTTTTGAGGAAGATCAGCCCTGAGCTAACTGCTGTTAATCCTCCTCTTTTCGCTGAGGACACTGGCCCTGAGCTCACATCCACGCCCATCTTCCTCTACTGTACATGTGGGACGCCTGCCACAGCACGGTGTGCTAAGCGGTGCCATGTCCACAGCCGGGATCTGAACCATTGAACCCCAGGCCGCCGCAGCGGAACAGGCGCACTTAACCGCTGCGCCACTGGGTCGCCCCCCTTTGCCTCCTGTGTGACATTTGCCAAGTCAACAAGTGCTCTTTCCTGAACTACCAATCTATAAAAACAAAACCAGACACTAACTTCCCTCTATTTCCAAAGAAATCTTAAAAGATGGAATTATTAATGAACTTAAATTTCTTTTTTTAATTGTGCGATTAACCGGGGTCCAACGCCTTACCAGGTACACTCACGTGTGTTGCTTAACGACAGGGACATCGTCTCAGAAATAAATCATTAGGCAATTTTGTCATTGTTGAACATCAGAACGTCCTTACACAAACCTAGACAGGACAGCCTACTACACACCTAGGCTGTATGGTACTATTCTTACGGGACCACTGTCATATATGCAATCTCTTGTTGAGAAGAAACGTTACACGGTGCCTGACTGTACTGGGAATTTCTTTGACCCATCCTCTTTTTCAGGGAAACCAGGTTGGTACAAGAAGGAACAGAAGTCAGGAGACCTGCGTTCCAGACCAGGAGTTGCACCAATACCTGCAGGGGCCGAGTGGATACCAAATGGAACGAAGGGAGCCTATGAACCTAGAGCAGGTCTCCCTTGTTAAGTGGACAGAGTTCACACCCTGCCTCATTGCTTTCTAGAATCTCTGTAACCTGTCCCTAGGTTACTTATTCTGCATTTTAAACTTCTCAAACCATAATGCCTCTGTTGCTGGGTTGTTTAATGTATATGGCCCAAATTCTGCTTGTACTTTTGCTCTTAAGACTGGACTTAAACATCCTTCTCCGTCTTTTGCTCCAATTCTGAATAAAGCATATTTGTCGCAAAGCTTCCTGTAACTGACATCCTACATTAATTCTCCTTTTGCTTTGCCTTTCTTCAACATTCACCCAAAGTAGTCTGTAGTGTACTCACCTGTATCTCTAGCTCTGATTTTTCTGCTAGTTTCCAGATTCATCTCCTGCTTAGATTCCACAACACTTCCAGTTATAAGTTGAACTGACACTTTTTAAAGCCTAAAGTCTAAAAGAGGATGAATCATTTTCCTTCTCTTTCCCCTTAACTACTTTTCCTCCAGACGTCCCAGTCTTTGCCTATCACTAAACCACTCCATTTAGAAAATGTGGAGTCCGCCTGATTCCTCCATTTCAAGATAATTGCCAAATCTTCTCAAGTCTTCCTGTATTAACGTGTCTTGCTTTCCAACCATCAGTGGTATCGTCCTAGTTGAGGGCCTTGTTACACCACAGGTGAACTTTTGAAATAGTCTATGTGGTATCTGTGCTTTTGGGTTCCTTCTGCAAGCTACTGACCATTTTACCTTGTAAAACCCTTTGGCAAAGGGAGGTCTCGTCAAGATGGCGCTGTGAGCAGACGTTGAACTCGCCTCCTCCCACAAACACAACCAGGTTACAACAATTTTAGGAAGAATCACCCTGGATTGAAAACTGAAAACTGGATAAAAAGAACCCCCACAACAAGGGACAGTCCTGACGAAAGCAGAAGAGGCAGTAACTGCGGCCAGAGAGGAAAAAAGCCACCTTTGGGAGCAGCGGAGCTTCTCAGCTGGCCAGGCGGGAGCCAACCTAAGGTACGCAGCCCTCCCTGGAGGAGTGAGGTCCAGAGCGGGGGCAATACTGCTATAACCATCCTTCGGACTCAGCCCAACTGAGGGGGGGGGTCTTACTGTCTGGCTTTGCTGGCTATTAACTGCAGCGAGGACACCCCAGAAAAGCTATCGGCCGAAAGCCGAAAAGATCTGGGTCTTAAAGGGCCCACGCACAAACTCACTCATTGCAGCAACCTAAAATCACCAGAGAGAAGACTAACTGTCCTTTGGTGAAACGAGACTCACCTGGTGGGCTCTGGGGGCATCTTGGTGAGGGGAGGATCCTCTCCAGAGATTGAGACATTGGTGGGGGCCGTTGTTCTGAGCTGGTCCAGGCGTGCTGATACAGACGCAGGTGGGGGCCATTGAGGTGCGTCCCTTGGGCTGTTAGCCACACCCACTAGAGCACAGATTTAATCCAGTTCAGCCAGGGCAGTCAACCCACCCTAGGGACTGGCCCCACCTAACAGCAAGCCCTCAGGCTACTTTTCAGCCTGCATTAACTGACTGCCTTGATCCTCTGTGGGTCCCGCAGCCCCCCAGCAGGGAGGGCCTCTGCTTGCCATTGGCAGGAAGGCCCCACCCAGCATTCGGAACACCAGGAAGCTCCCTAGAGCAGAATTCCCCTCAAGGGAGCAGCTTACAAGCCACCGCCAGGCCCACGGACTCTGGCCGTGTCTCAGATGAGGCAAGGGGCTCCCAGAGATCCCATGAGAGTGGAGTGGGGCAGAGTGCAGCTCCAGTGAAAGGGCTACGTAGCCCGGGGGGAACTCCAGGTTCCTACAGCAGCCTCAGCGAAAGCCTCTGCACAGCACTAGTGGAGAGGTCCCAACTGGCAATCGCAGGGTGGGAAGGCCCTGGGGCAAAAGTAGCACAGCTAGGTGAGCTAACGACAGACTGCAGAAGATACCCATAGCTCTCCTGGGACCTATAGTGGACAAGTGTGATCTTGTGGGCTCTGTTAGGGATAAAGTGGCGATTATAGGTGATCCTACTCCTGGCTGCTGGGAAAGCCCACAACACCGCTGCAGACCACAAGGAGGGAGCGCGTCTAAGTGGCTGCAACAGTAGGCATCAGCAGCCTGAGGCCCCCTTGCAATTGCCACCACAACCGACAAGGGACCCCACAGGACCACTGTGACTACGAGGAGGGGTCCAGGTCCAGTCAGTAACAGCTGACAGGGTTCCTGGTTGGTGCAGTCTAACCAGCTGCCCCCCCCCCGACACCAGTTGCAACAAGTGGAAGCAGCGACTAAACTCTATCTCTATGCCGAGGCACAAATCCAAGCCATCAAGCAGTATGAAAAAATATATTAAATCTCCAGAACAGAAGGAAAATGATAAGCACCCAGAAAACAATCCCAAAGACAATGAAATCTATAACCTAAATGATGATGATTTCAAAACTGCCATTATTAAAAAACTCAACGAGTTAAAAGAGAATTCAGATAGACAACTCAATGAGTTCAGGAGCTATGTCACAAAAGAGCTTGACACTATAAAGAAGAACCAATTAGAAATACTGGAGATGAAGAACACAATTGAGGAGATTAAGAAAAATCTGGACTCTCTGAACAGTAGGGTCGATAATATGGAGGACAGAATTAGCAATTTGGAGGATAGGAATACAGAAATGCTGCAGACAGAGGAGGAGAGAGAACTAAGACTAAAAAGAAATGAAGAAACTCTCCAAGAATTATCCAACTCAATTAGGAGATGCAACATAAGGATTATAGGTATATCAGAGGGAGAAGAGAAGGAGAAGGGGGCAGAAGGCCTGTTCAAAGAAATAATAGCTGAGAACTTTCCAAACTTGGGAAGAGAGATGGAACTTCATGTGACAGAAGCCAATAGATCTCCAAACTTTATTAACGCAAGAAGACCAACCCCAAGGCATACAGTAGTGAAACCAGCAAAAGTCAACGACAATGAGAAAATACTAAGGGCAGCCAGGCAGAAGAAAATAACTTACAAAGGAAACCCCATAAGGCTATCAGCAGATTTCTCAGGAGAGACCTTACAGGCTAGAAGAGATTGGAATGAAATATTCAAAACTCTGAAGGACAAAAACCTGCAGCCAAGAATACTCTACCCAGTGAAAATATCCTTCAAATACGATGGAGAAATAAAAACTTTCCCAGACAAACAAAAGTTAAGGGAGTTCATCGCCACAAAACCTCCTCTTCAAGAAATGCTCAGGAAGAACCTCATTCCTGAAAAATCAAAAAAAGGAAAGGGGTTACAAAATCCAGAACAAAGGAGATAAGCAGAAGGACAATAACACAAAGTAACAGCTCTCCATCAGGACAAAATGCAAAAGAACCAGAAAACAAGTGACAAAATGGCAACAGTAGGCCCCCACGTTTCAATAATCACTCTAAACGTGAATGGATTGAACTCTCCAATCAAAAGGCACATAGTGGCAGGATGGATCAAAGAACAAGATCCAACAATATGCTGCCTCCGGGAAACACACCTCAGCCCCAAAGACAAACACAGACTCAGAGTGAAGGGATGGAAGACAATACTCCAAGCTAACAATGAACAAAAGAAAGCAGGTGTTGCCATACTTATATCAGACAAAGTAGGCTTCAAAGCAAAACAGATAAAGAAAGACAAAGAGGGGCAGCATATAATGATAAAAGGGATGCTCCACCAAGATGACATAACACTTATAAATATATACGCACCTAACACAGGAGCACCAAAATTTGTAAAGAAACTATTAACAGAACTAAAAGAAGACATCAACAGCAATACAATAATAGTAGGGGACCTCCACACCCCATTAACACCAATGGACAGATCATCCAGACAGAAAATCAACAAGGAAATTATAGAATTAAATGAAAAATTAGATCAGATGGACCTAATAGATATATATAGGACACTTCATCCAAAAACAGCAGGTTACACATTCTTCTCAATCGCGCATGGAACATTCTCAAGGATAGACCATATCTTGGGAAACAAAGCAAGCATCAATAAGTTCAAGAGGGCTGAAATAATATCAAGCATCTTTTCTGATCATAATGCTATGAAACTAGAAATCAACTACAAGAATAAAGCTGGGAAAGGGCCAAAAATGTGGAGACTAAACAACATGCTACTGAACAAACAATGGATTATTGAAGAAATTAAAGAAGAAATCAAATATTATCGGGAGACAAATGAAAATGAAAACACACCGAACCAAATGATTTGGGACGCAGCAAAGGCAGTCCTAAGAGGGAAAATCATTGCAATACAGGCTCACCTCAATAAACAAGAAAAATCTTACATAAACAACCTAAAGGACACCTAAGGGAATTAGAAAAAGAAGAACAAACAAAGCCCAAAGTCAGTAGAAGGAGGGAAATAATAAAAATTAGAGCAGAAATAAATGATATTGAAACAAAAAAGACAGTAGAAAGGATCAATGAAACAAAGAGTTGGTTCTTCGAAAAAATTAACAAAATCGACAAACCCTTAGCCAGACTCACTAAAAAAAAAAACAGAGAAGTCTCAAATAAATAAAATTAGAAATGAGAGAGGAGAAATCACAACAGATACCGAAGAAATACAAAGGATCATAAGAGAATACTATGAAAAACTATATGCCAACAAATTGAACAACCTAGAAGAAATGGATAAATTCCTAGACTCATACAACCTACTCAAACTGAATCAGGAAGAAATAGAGAATCTGAACAGACCAATCACAAGTAAAGAAATAGAAACAGTAATCAAAAACCTCCCCAAAAATAAGAGTCCAGGACCAGACAGCTTCTCTGGAGAATTCTACCAAACATTCAAAGAAGATTTAATACCTATCCTTCTCAAACTGTTCCAGAAAATAGAGGAAGATGGAGCACTCCCTAATACATTCTATGAAGCCAACATCACCCTGATCCCATATCCTGGGAAACAAAGCAAGCATCAATAAGTTCAAGAGGGTTGAAATAATATCAAGCATCTTTTCTGATCATAATGCTACGAAAGTAGAAATCAACTACAAGAATAAAGCTGGGAAAGGGCCAAAAATGTGGAGACTAAACAACATGCTACTGAACAAACAATGGATTATTGAAGAAATTAAAGAAGAAATCAAATATTATCGGGAGACAAATGAAAATGAAAACACACCGTACCAAAACACACCTGACAAGGACAACACAAAGAAGGAAAACTACAGGCCAATATCACTGATGAACATAGATGCAAAAAACCTCAACAAAATTTTGGCAAACCAAACACAGCAATATATCAAAAAGATTATACACCATGACCAAGTGGGATTTATAGCAGGGACACAGGGATCATTCAACATCCGCAACTCAATCAACGTGATTCACTACATTAACAAAATGAGAAACAAAAACCACATGATCATCTCAATAGATGCAGAGAAAGCATTCGACAAGATCCAACATCCATTTATGATAAAAACCCTCAATAAAATAGGTATAGAAGGAAAGTACCTCAACATAATAAAGGCCATATATGACAAACCCACAGCCAACATCATACTCAGCAGACAAAAACTGAAACCCATCCCTCTCAGAACAGGAACAAGACAAGGGTGCCCACTTTCACCACTCTTATTCAACACAGTACTGGAGGTTTTGGCCAGAGCTATTCGGCAGGAAAAAGAAATAAAAGGAAGCCAAATAGGCAACGAAGAAGCAAAACTCTCGCTGTTTGGAGACGAGATGATCTTATATATAGAAAACCTCAAAGAATCCATAGAAAAACTATTAGAAACAATCAACAACTACAGTAAAGTTGCAGGGTATAAAATCAACATACATAAATCAGTAGCATTTCTACATGCTAACAACGAACTAACAGAAAAAGATCTCAAGAACTCAATCCCATTCACGATCGCAACAAAAAGAATAAAATACCTTGGGATAAATTTAACCAAGGAAGTGAAAGATCTATACAACGAAAACTACAAGACCTTCTTGAAAGAAATCGACGACAACATAAAGAGATGGAAAGACATTCCATGCACATGGATTGGAAGAATAAACATAGTTAAAATGTCCATACTACCTAAAGCAATCTACAGATTCAATGCTATCCCAATCAGAATTCCAATGTCATTCTTTACAGAAATTGAACAACGAATCCTAAAATTCATTTGGGGCAACAAAAGACCCCGAATTGCTAAAGCAATCCTGAGAAAGAAGAAAAAAGCTGGAGGCATCACAATCCCTGACTTCAAAACATACTACAAAGCTACAGTAATCAAAACAGCATGGTACTGGTACAAAAACAGATGCACAGATCAATGGAACAGAATTGAAAGCCCAGAAATAAAACCACACATCTTGGACAGCTAATCTTTGACAAAGGAGCTGAGGGCATACAATGGAGGAAAGAAAGTTTCTTCAACAAATGGTGCTGGGAAAACTGGACAGTCACATGTAAAAGAATGAAAATCAACCATTCTTTTTCACCATTTACTAAAGTAAACTCAAAATGGATCAAAGACCTAAAGATTAGGCCTGAAACAATAAGTCTTCTAGAAGAGAATATTGGCAGTACACTCTTTGACATCAGCTTCAAAAGAATCTTTTCGGACACCATAACCCCTCACATGAGGGAAACAATAGAAAGAATAAACAAATGGGACTTCATCAGCCTAAAGAGCTTCTTCAAGGCAAGGGAAAACAGGATTGAAACAAAAAAACAGCCCACTAATTGGGAAAAAATATTCACAAGTTATTTATCCGACAAAGGGTTAATCTCCATAATATACAAAGAACTCACACAACTCAACAATAAAAAATCAAACAACCCAATTACAAAATGGGCAGGGGACATGAACAGACATTTCTCCAAAGAAGATATACGGATGGCCAATAGACACATCAAAAGATGCTCATCATCACTAATCATCAGGGAAATGCAAATCAAAACTACACTAAGATATCACCTTACACCTGTTAGAATGGCAAAAATATCCAAAACCAAGAGTGACAAATGTTGGAGAGGCTGTGGAGAAAAGGGAACCCTCATACACTTGGTGGGAATGCAAACTGGTGCAGCCACTATGGAAAACAGTATGGAGATTCTTCAAAAAGTTAAGAACAGAAATACCTTATAACCCAGCCATCTCACTACTGGGTATCTATCCTAAGAACCCGAAATCAGCAATTCCAGAAGTTCCATGCACCCCTATCTTCATCGTAGCATTATTCACAATAGCCAAGTCATGGAACCAACCTAAGTGCCCAGCAACTGATGATTGGATAAAGAAGATGTGGTATATAGACACAATGGAATACTACTCAGCCATAAAAAAGGACAAAGTCGTCCCATTCACAACAACATGGATAGACCTTGAGGGTATTATGTTGAGTGAAATAAGCCAGACAGAGAAAGACGAACTCTGTATGACTCCACTCATAGGTGGTAGTTAACATATGGACAAAGAGAACTGATCGGTGGTTGCCAGGGGAAAGGGTGGTGGGGGGAGGGCACTAGGGGTGAAGTGGTGTACCTACAACCTGACTAATAATGATGTACAACTGTAATTTCACTAGGATGTTAACTTTCATAACCTTAACAAAAACAATTTTTTTAAAAATTAAAAAAACCAAAACCCTTTGGCAAACAGCACCTCAGAATCTCAATGGCTCTTGTTGGTATCTTGAAGATCAATTTCTATAGTCAACAAACTGGGTGTGGCAGACAGCAGGTTGAGAGAGTGTTTTCTACCAGGCTATAAGGAGAAAGGCCACATTTTCCCACCTTCATGGAGCACAGGTCTATACCAGCAGTTCTCAATTAGGGGTGCGATTCTGCCTCCAGAGCACATTTGGCGGTGTCTGGAGACATTTTTGGTTGTCACAGGGGTCAGGGGTGCTAAACATCCTATGATGCACAGGAAAGCCTCCTACAACAGAGAATTATCTGGCCTCAAATGTTAACAGTGCAAAACTGACAGACAAACCCTCATCTAGCAAGGTTTTCCTTTTTAGGAAAAAAGGAAGCAAGACAATACAAGCCCAATGTAACGCTAGTATGCAAGGATCCTGAGAGAAAGGAGAAAGAATCTTACGGCTGCCAGAGATCTTTATGGCTATGTAGTCTTCCTGGCACCTGCTGCCAGAATGGTGGGAAACACAGATATAGTTGCATGTGCAAAAAAAAAATGCCATTTCTGTACTGCTGAGTAATGCTGCTGTTTGGAAACACTCATTGCTATAGGAACAAGAACAAACGCAACACCTTAAATGTGATTAAGGCCCTGTCTTTTGAAGCTATTCCACCCCTCTGCCAACTTGCCAGGTTAGCTATCCTGGAATAATTCTTTCTTAAAGAAACATGGTATATTCCTACCTCCACGTATTTGTGTACACAGCTCCTTGGCATGGAATCTCCACCCTGGGCTGCTTTACCTAAACCTAACTCGTCAATTCTTTCGAACCTCAGTTCAAGTCCCACCGCCTATATGCACATCTGTCCATGTTATTTATTTGGCGTTGGCAATACGCTGTCTTCTACTGTCCTAATTTGCACTTCTTTACACATATACTTTGTCTCCTGAATTAAAAATGTAATTTTCTTGAGGTCAAGGACCCTGTCCTAAACTTAAAGATCCCTAAGACTGATCTCACTTTGCCTGGGCAAAGGCACCCCACCCCCTCCACCCAGAGTTATTGGGGGGATGAGCCAGAATAAACCAACAAATCCAAACAAGACAGGTCTCTGATACCTCTAAGGAAGGGGAGGCAGTCGTGAATGAAGGTTAAGTTTACAATCAAACCAGCTCTATCACTTTCTAGCTGAGCAAGTTTTAGTCAGGCACTTAATCTTTTTTTCTTTTTTTTTTAAGGAATATCAGCCCTGAAAACATCTGCCAATCCTCCTCTTTTTGCTGAGGAAGACTAGCCCTGAGCTAACATGCATGCCCATCCTCCTCTACTTTATATGTGGGACACCTGCCACATAATGGCTTCATGAGCGGTGCCACGTCCACACCCGGGATCCGAACCAGCCGGCCCCCAGGCACTTAATCTTTGTCAGCATCAGCCTCTGCAGCTCAAAGATTAAACTACTTCCTAGGATGGGGGCCTGCCCCGTGCCTGAGTGGCTGAGTTCACATGCTCTGCTTTGGCAGCCTGGGTTTCGTCAGTTCCATTCCTGGGCGACAACATGGCATCGCTCATCGGGTCATGCTGAGGCAGCGTCCCACATGCCACAACTAGAAGCACCCACAACTAAAACATACAACTATGTACTGGGGGGATTTAGGGAGAGAAAACAGGAAAAAAAGAAGAAGATTGGCAACAGTTGTTACCTCAGGTGCCAATCATTAAAAAAAAAAATTCAACTGCACACCCCCCGCCCCTGAAAGTAAATTTTAAAAAATCACTTTAAAATTGGAGATACCAAATGTTTCAGCTTTAAAGTTACAGGAATTGGTATGGCTTATGAGAATTAAGTCAATTTAGAAGAATTTAATGAATACTTAGACACTGTGTCTCTACGTCAAATAAATTTGTACCTGTTGTCTAAAACATGTCACTGTAAGAGGTATTCCAACAGGCAGTAGTCGGGGGGGGGGGGCAAGGCCCACATGCTGAGTTTCTGTGTAATGAATACAAGGTTAAATGCCAACGTGCTTCATTATGGTCACTGCTTGTTGTCGCTTTACGTTAATTAACCTAATGCAAATGAGAACAGTGATTTTCATGATGTCTTTATGTTCCTTGGGATGTAAGGATCAATATGGTATATACATAGTTCTGCAGGTTTATGGGGCAATATTTAATACTGAACTTAGAATCGACGTGGCTGTGGCCCTATTAGGTAAATGGTCAGTTGCTGGAACTATAGTAGGCACATTTCACCCACTGCCTTAGCCTCTGCGGTAGACACAGGCAGAGTCCAGCCTCGGCAGCATCTCTCCTAAAGCACAACGAGGCGGAGGAGGAAGAGGTATCAGAATTTGCTTATTAATGTCACTTCATCCTTCAAGATTCATATGTTCCTTCATACAGTGAATTATGCAATGTTCATTTCTCTATTTCCAAATAGGTCAAGGACTGCCGATCTTCCTCTGGATAGAGCTTTCACTGAGCTCTGACTTGAGCCAGGATATCTCTTCTAAGATTTAAGTACTGCATTTCTTACTTTAGGTCTTAAGTCGATCCTTTCTCTGCTTTCATATCCCCAAACCAGAACTTCCATATCAGAATCTCTCTAATAAACCAAGACAGGGCACTGCGCCAGGGACTCAGCATAAAGGGGGCCTGTTTGCCTTCGCTTTTTTTTTGAGGAAGATCAGCCCTGAGCTAACTGCTGTTAATCCTC
>NW_025795903.1:0-1084 GCF_021613505.1 Equus quagga
CCGGTGCAGCCACTAGGCCAAGCGGTGTGGAACTGCCTCCGAAATTTGAGAATCCATGTCCCATATGATCCAGCTATTCCTCTGGGGCGCGTTTAGCCAAAGAACTTGGAAACACTACCGCCTAAAGACATGTGCACCGCTGAGTTCACCACAGCCTTACTCCCGCTCTCCAAGACTTGGAAGCCGCCCGGGTGCCCAGCAAGGGACGAATGGAGAAGGAACATGGGCTATAGCCACACAATGGCAGACCACTCAGCGGGAACAAAGGATGCAATCGGCCATTTGTGACCACCAGAATGGCTGGGAGGGTTTTAGGGGAAGTGAAACAAGCCCCAGGGACAAAGTCAAATAGCGTAGGATCTCACTTACAAGGAGAAGAAAAAACAAGCACTAACCAACAGGTGGCACTGGACATTTGATCGGGGGTGCGCAGAGGCAAAGCGGGGCGGTGGAGGAGGGTGAAAGAGATGATGAGGCACAAGTGTGTGGTGAGGGCCTGGGATTCGGCTTACGCTGGTGAAGAGGATGGAACCTACACGGAAGTCGAAATCGATGAGGATGTAAATCTGAAAGACATAGGAGGTTCTAATGCAGGGTTATGGCAATAAATCCACCTCAAATCACAAATCCAAAATGGGGTCCAGAATGACGGCATACAGCTTTGGGGGCTGAAAGAGATTAGAGAAGGGGAACTTCCAAGGATGGAAAATCACCTCAAAAGGCTTACTGATGCTACAGAAAGGTAGACCATTCCAAAGAGATGAAGAGGAATCCTACCAAGAGAACCTGATCCGTGCTAAGCCCAGGAACCAACGGAAAACGTTACCGTGCATGATGTTCCTACTAATCACCTTCACGAATAATCCAAACAGGCCCACATCTTCCCAAGTTCAGGCCACAGGTTGGTCCAAAAGTACAAGTCAGGGCCGGCCCTGTGGTGGAGCGGGCAAGTGCCCAGGTTCCGCTTGCGTGGCCCGGGCATCACTCGTTCACAGCACGGGTGCAGATCACATTAGCACTGTTAGGGAATAGAGATGTCATGGTACGGTGCGGACAGAGGTCCTAAAGAAGTAGCAATTGTGAG
>NW_025795904.1:0-9132 GCF_021613505.1 Equus quagga
CAGTCTTTTCTGGACAAGGAGTCTTTGGTAGTCAGGATAAAATCCAAGTTTTCCTTTGGGACATACTGCAAAAATACCAGCTTTATTGACATTTACTTTCCTTTTTATCTTTCTAAGTCCTCAGAGTACAAAAGCCTTTTTTTTTTAATTTTACTTTTTCCTTTTTCTCCCCAAAGCCCCCAGGTACATAGTTGTATACTCTTCATTGTGGATCCTTCTAGTTGTGGCATGTGGGACACCACCTCCGCGTGGCTTGATGAGCACTGCCATGTCCACGCCCAGGGTTCGAACCGACGAAACAGTGGGCAGCCTGCAGTGGAGCGCGCGAACTTAACCAGTCGGCCACAGGGCCAGTCCCAAAAGCCTTTCTTCATAATTATTTCTACAGTGGCCCTGCTGTTCGCTGCATGATCTCTGCCCAAAGGCAAAGATCGAAAGCTGTTCTTATCTGGAACACGTACAAATAGGTGTCTCAGAAAATACTACTCATTCCTTATCATTTCATGAGTAAATCATCGGCAATGAGAGTGATTCTTTTTTAATGGTGGTATGGATACACACCCTCTCTTAGGCAGGTTTTGTGCCCGTGCTTCCTCTGCCGGCTGTATTGCTTGCACTTAGAACCCATGCAGCTGGACTGCTCCAGGCTGTGGTTATCTGATCCATGGCTCCTGCAATGTTGACCGGCTCCCTTCCTCTGTGTGTGTGTCTCCTGCTGACCCCCGGCTTTGCTGACGCAGGCCGGCTGCTGGTGGTACCCATGGATGGGAGCCACTGGTTTACCATGCATTCGGTTGTGGAGAAACTCATCCACAGAGGGCATGAGGTGGTCATAGTCATGCCAGAGGTGAGTTGGCACATAGAGAAATCTCTCAATTTTACGGTAAAGACATATTCTACGTTTTACACTCTGGAGGAGCTGGATCCTCAGTTCAACATTTTCTCTGAGGCTCACTGGAAAGGTCAGGAACAAAGTTTACTTTCTACGTTGCTGACTTCATCTGGTGATAGTTTTATTGAACACTTTTACTCACATTGTAGGAGTCTGTTTAATGACGCCAAGTTAGTAAAATACCTAGAAGAGAATTCTTTTGATGCCGTCTTTCTGGATCCTTTTGATATGTGTGGCTTCATTGTAGCCAAATATTTTTCCCTCCCATCTGTGGTCTTCACCAAGGTAGTAATTTGCCACCATCTTGAAGAGGGTACGCAGTGTCCCAGTGCTCCTTCCTATGTTCATAGATTTCTCTCAGGGTTCCCGGACACCTTGACTTTCAGGGAGAGAGTGCGGAAACATATCTTCTACTTCGAGGAATATTTATTTTGCCGCTACTTCATCAAAAATGTTTTAGAATTTGCTTCTGAGATTTTCCAAAAGACGGTCACAGAATATGATCTCTTAAGCCATACGTCAATTTGGTTGTTACGAACTGACTTTGTGTTTGACTATCCCAAACCGGTGATGCCTAACGTGATCTTCATCGGCGGTATCAACTGCCATCAGGGAAAGCCACTGACAAAGGTGAGTTACCTTTCCTGTAGCATATTCAGAATAATCTGGCGATGGACCTAAAAAGATTCCTTACTAAACTGCAATTTGTCATTGACATTTGTAATTTCTTTCTAGTTGGATGAAGTATCTCCCTCCAATTCATTTAACTGTTTTATCAAATTTTATAAAGCTGCCCTCTTTGATATGCATGGGTATACAATTGATATCATAGTAGCTAATTTCCAGGCTGCATTTTTTTTAGTCTTTATAGTTTTATTTTTTAAATATGTAAAACATTTGCATGGTTCAAGGTCAAAATTATAAAAAAGCAGTACTCAGAAGTCTCAATCCCGTCCATGTATCTTCCTCCTTGTTCCCTTTTGAAATCATTTCTGGTTTATCTTTCCTGAGTTTCTTTTGCAAAACCAGTCATTTATGCATTTTCATAAATGTTAGCATATACATCTTCTTTGTATCTTGCTTTTCTCAATTAAAAATATTTCCTGAAAATCACTTCTTACCAGTTCATAGAGACCTTCTTCATTCTTTTGTCCAGCCACATAGTACTCCATTGTGTGGCTGTACCAGTCCTCATTCAATCTGTGTGTTATGGATGGACATTGGATTGTTTCCAGGCCTTTGTTATTAAAATAATGGAGTAGTGGGCAACCTTGAACATATGTTGTTTGTATTTGTGGAAATGTATCTTTAATTCCTAGGAGCAAACATGTACTTATTTTTTATTGTGGTCATGAGTCTATGACATTGTGAAATTTCAGTTGTAGATTATTATTTGTCAGACACCATATAAATGTGCTCCCCCCACCTCGTGTGCCAACCCCACTCTCCTTCCCCTGGTAAGCACAAATCTGTTCTCTTTGTTCATGAGTTTTTTTACCTTCCACAAATGAGTGAAATCATACAGTGTTCATCTTTCTCTGTCTGGCTCATTTCACTTAACATAATACCCTCAAGCTCCATGCGTATGGTTGTAAATGGGGTGATTTTGTCTTCTTCTATGGCTGAGTAGTATTCCATAGTATACATATATACCACATCTTCTTTATCCAGTCATCAGTTAGAGGGCACTAGGGTTGCTTCCACGTCTTGGCTATTGTGAATGATGCTGCAATGAACATAAGGGTGCATAAGTCTCTTCGTATTGTTGATTTCAAGTTGTTTGGATAAATACCAGTAGTGGGATAGCTGGGTCATATGGTAGTCCTATTTTTAATTTTTGAGAAATCTCCATAGTGTTTTCCACAGTGGCTGCACTAGTTTGCATTCCCACCAGAAGCGTATGAGGGTTCCCTTTTCTCCACAACCTCTCCAACATGTTATTTTTTTGTCTTGGCAATTGTAGCCATTCTAACGGGCATAAGGTGATATCTCAGTGTACTTTTGATTTGCATTTCCCTAATGATCTGTGATGTTGAGCATCTTTTCATGTGCCTATTGGCCATCTGTATATCTTCTTGGAAAAATGTCTTTTCATGTGCTCCGCCCATTTTTTGATTGAGTTGTTTGTTTTTTTGTAGTTCAGTTGTGTGAGTTCTTTATATTTTATGGAGATTAACCCCCTGTTGGATATATGATTTGCAAATATTTTCTCCCAGTTGGTGGGTTGTTGTTTCATTTTGATCCTGGTTTCCTTTGACTTGCAGAAGCTCTTTAGTCTGATGAAGTCCAACTTATTTTTTTATTGTTTCCCTTGTCTGAGTAGACACGGTATTCGAAAAGATCCTTTTAATGCTGATGTCAAAGAGTGTACTGCCTAGCAATTTGGCAGGAAAAAGAAATAAAAGGAATCCAAATAGGCAACGAAGAAGTAAAACTCTCGCTGTTTGCAGACGACATGATCTTATATATAGAAAACCCCAAAGAATCCATAGAAAAACTATTAGAAATAATCAACAACTACAGCAAAGTAGCAGGGTATAAAATCAACATACATAAATCAGTAACAATGAACTAACAGAAAAAGAACTCAAGAACTCAATCCCATTCACAATCGCAACAAAAAGAATAAAATACCTTGGGATAAACTTAACCAAGGAAGTGAAGGATCTATACAATGAAAACTACAAGACTTTCTTGAAAGAAATTGACGACGACATAAAGAGATGGAAAGACATTCCATGCACATGGATTGGAAGAATAAACATAGTTAAAATGTCCATACTACCTAAAGCAATCTACAGATTCAATGCTATCCCAATCAGAATCCCAAGAACATTTTTCACAGAAATTGAACAAAGAATCCTAAAATTCATATGGGGCAACAAAAGACCGCGAATTGCTAAAGCAATCCTGAGCAAGAAAAACAAAGCCGGCGGAATCACAATCCCCGATTTCAAAACATACTACAAAGCTACAGTGATCAAAACAGCATGGTACTGGTACAAAAACAGGTCCACAGATCAATGGAACAGAATTGAAAGCCCAGAGATAAAACCACACATCTATGGACAGCTAATCTTCGACAAAGGAGCAGAGGGCCTACAATGGAGAAAAGAAAGTCTCTTTAACAAATGGTGCTGGGAAAACTGGACAGCCACATGTAAAAGATTGAAAATTGACCATTCTTTTTCACCACACACCAAAATAAATTCAAAATGGATCAAAGACCTAAAGATTAGGCCTGAAACAATAAGTCTTCTGGAAGAGAATATAGGCAGTACACTCTTTGACATCAGTTTCAAAAGAATCTTTTCAGACACTATAACTCCTCAGTTGAGGGAAACAATAGAAAGAATAAACAAATGGGACTTCATCAGACTAAAGAGCTTCTTCAAGGCATGGGAAAACAGGATTGAAACAAGAAAACAGCCCACTAATTGGGAAAAAATATTTACAAGCCACTTATCTGACAAAGGGTTAATCTCCATAATATACAAAGAACTCACACGGCTCAACAACAAAAAAACAAACAACCCGATCAAAAAATGGGCAGAGGACATGAACAGACATTTCTCAAAAGAAGATATGAATATGGCCAATAGACACATGAAAAGATGTTCATCATCGCTAATCATCAGGGAAATGCAAATCAAAACTACACTAAGATATCACCTTACACCCGTTAGATTGGCAAAAACATCCAAAACCAAGAGCGACAAATGTTGGAGAGGTTGTGGAGAAAAAGGAACCCTCATACACTGTTGGTGGGAATGCAAACTGGTACAGCCACTATGGAAAACAGTACGGAGATTTCTCAAAAAGTTAAAAATTGAAATACCCTATGACCCAGCCATCCCATTACTAGGTATCTATCCTAAGAACCTGAAATCAGAAATCCCAAGAGTCCGTTGCACCCCTATGTTCATCACAGCATTATTTACAATAGCCAAGACGTGGAACCAGCCTACATGCCCAGAAACTGATGATTGGATAAAGAAGATGTGGTATATATACACAATGGAATACTACTCAGCCATAAAAAAAGACAAAATTGGCCCATTCACAGCAATGTGGATGGACCTCGAGAGTATTATGTTAAACGAAATAAGCCAGTCAGAGAAAGATGAACTCTATATGACTCCACTCATAGGTGGAAGTTAGTATATTGACAAGGAGATCCGATCGGTGGTTACCAGGGAAAAGGGGGTGTGGGGGGAGGGCACAAAGGGGGAAGTGGTGTACCCACAACATGACTAACAAAAATGTACAATTGAAATCTCACAGGGTTGTAATCTATCATAACATTAATTAAAAAAAAAAAAAAAAAAGAGTGTACTGCCTATATTTTCTTCTAGAAGTTCTATGGTTTCAGGTCTTACCTTCAAGTCTTTGGTCCATTTTGAGTCTATTTTTGTGTATGGAGAACGATAATGGCCTACTTTCATTCTTTTGTATGTGGCTGTCCAGTTTTCCCAGCACCATCTATTGAAGAGGCTTTCCTTTCTCCATTGTACATTCTTGGCTCCTGTGTAGATTAGCTGTCTGTAGATGTGTGGTTTTATTTTTTGGGGTTTCAGTTCTGTTCTATTGATCTGTATGTTTGTTTTTGTACGAGTACCATGCTGTTTTGATTACTATAGCTTTGTAATATATATGTAGGCATTTTTTTAAAGGAAGATTAGCCCTGAGCTAACATCTGCTGCCAATCCTCCTCTTTTTGCTGAGGAAGATTGGCCCTGAGCTGACATCCATGCCCATCAACTTCTACTTTATATGTGGGATTTATATATGCCTGCCACAGCACGGCTTGATGAGTGGTGGCTAGGTCCACCCCTGGGATCTGAACCGGCGAACCTTGGGCCACTGAATTGGAACATGCAAACTTAACCACTGTGCCACCAGTCTGGCCCTGCTTTGTGATCATCTATTTTGAAGTCAGGGATTGTGATGCCACCAGCTTTGTTCTTGTTTCTCAGGATTACTTTGGCTGTTTGGGGTCTTTTCTTGCCCCATATGAATTGTAAGATCTTTTGTTCTATTTCCGTAAAGAAAGTCATTAGGATCCTGATTTGGATTGCATTGAATTTGTAGATTGCTGTAGGTAGTATGGACATTTTAACTATGTTATTCTTCCAAGCCATGTGCATGGAATAGCTTTCCATTCTTTACGTCATTATTGATTTCTTTCAGTAATGTCTTATAGTTTTCCTTCTATAGGTCTTTTACCTCATTTAAATTTATTCCTAGATATTTTATTCCTTTTGTTGCGATTGTAAATGGGATTTATTCTTGAGTTCTCTTTCTGTTAGTCAGGTTGTTTTTTTTAATACTGTTTTTGGAAAAATGCTGAAAAACAGTAAGAAATCAAACTTCCCTTTTTGTTAATTCCATGAAAGTGCTCTTAGCAGTTTTCTATGCATCTTTTCCAATATTTCTGAAATTATTTTATATTTACACACATATCTAATGTAAATTGTCACACTCATTCTATTAAAATGAAATCTAGTATCAGACTGGACATATTGTTCTTTAGCTTGCTTTTTTCACTTGCCAATAAATCATGGGCATCTTGACAGTCAATTCACACAAATCTGTCACCTTGTTTTTAATAGTTGCATACATTCTTTACTTTGCATGCACCATAATTTATTCAACTAATATTCATAGATATTTAAGCTTTTCCCACTTTTTCCTTTTATAAGCAAGATTTTCTTAAATAATTTCTTTCCATTCATACATTTCATATTCTTGCTCTTACGTCAGTAGGCTAGAGTCCTTAGGAGGAGGGTTACTGGGCCAAATGGTCTGCATGTATTATGGTTTAATAAATTTGATGAGTTGTTTTTAAAATATTGAAGAACCTGAGACTTGGTCAAGAGTCTATGAGAGGTCTAGTTTTGCCTTACCCTACCTTCTCCAGCTCCAGGTGTTGTCAAACTTTTAAATTTTTTGGCAACATATCCCACATAGCTGCTTCAATTTTCATTTCCTATTTTCATAGAGATATTGGCCATTTGCATTTCCTCTTTTGTGAATTATGTATTTGCATTCTTTAATCACTTTTTATAGGGCTGTCTTTTTATTGCTAATTACTATAAGTCTCTTAAGTATCAGGAATATTAAGACTTAGTTTTTTATATGTGTTGCAAATAGTTTTCTCTTGGCTAGTCTTCATCTTTTGTCATTCAGGATTTTCATTTTTCATTAGTCAAACTGGTTAGCTTTTTCTTTAATGGTTTTTGGACTTCAACATTTTTAGGTCTTTCCAAGTCTGAGATAGATAAATATTTTTTCCATATTATGTGTTAATTCCTCTAACATCAATAGTTTTATATTTTACAATGAGAACTTTACACAGTATAAGGGTCTAATTTTATTATTGTTCTAAATAGAGAGTCCATTGTCTCAACATCATTTAATAAAAAATCCATACAAGGCCATACAAAAAGACTTCATCCATTGAATTGAAATGCATCTTTATCATGTTAAATTTTCATATTTATTTACATTGGCTTTTGAACTCTAAGTTTTGTTTCACTGATTTATTTATCTGTTCATGGGGCAGTACCATATTTTGATTGCAGTAGCTTTTTAGTAAGTTTTCATATCTGGTAGGGAAGGCCCCATACTCACTATTGTTTTTTCTAAATTTCCTCGGTGATACTCACAATTTATTCTCCTTCACAAAATTCAAAATTGTCTTATCTAGTTCCCAAAAATAAAAGTAAACCGTTAGGGCTTTGTTAATATTACATAAAATATTTTAATTAATTTGAGAAAGATTAACATCTTTTTGCTATTTACTTTTCCTAGTCAGGATACAATATTTCTGTTTATTTATTGAGATCTTGTTTTGTGTCTCTCAATGAAATTCTGCATTTTACTTTATATGTCGTTGATTTTTCTTATTAAAACTTATTCTTAGGCATGTTATTATTTTTGAAACTCTTGAGAACAGGGCAGTTTTCCATTTCTATTTTGAACTGGCTTAGTAATTCAAGTATGGCCTTGTTCTTTGTACATTTGTTCTGTATCTAGCCATATAACTAATTTGTCTTATTAGTTTCTAAGGTTTCTTAGGCATAGAATATCACCTGCAAATAATAATCCTCCCCATTCATACCTCTTATTTTGCTTTATTGAAGCAAATCATTGTTAAATAGTTGACAACAGTTATTCAGTAGTTCATGAGCAATACTGAGTAGTTGGTCGAGCCAGTTTGAACTGGGGTTCTGTCACTTGCAATCGAAAAGCTCTTATGGGAGTAAGATTACTGGCAAATGCATTGTCTCTAAATCCAGATGAAACACCTGGTGGCTTATCTCATTTCTTCTTTTATTGAGGATGTACTATAAGTTTTTATCTACTGCTCTGGCTGCTTACAAGGCTCAGTGCATTTCATAACAGAGTCATTGTCTCTCACTTGCTGGCAGCCTGATTTTTCCCTTTGGACTAAGCAGTGGTTTGGGATGGAGTGTGCACTCAGTGAATCTACAGTGTATACACTCTGGTTGTGTAACTCATCCTACTCACAGCCTGAATCAAGTCCAGCTAGGACAGCATTCTGCAAGGACCTCTGCTCCCCTCGCCTTGCCCACAGTAGGCCCCAGGGTTCTCACATAGTTGAAGAAGTCTCATCATGGTTAGGTACACACACACACACACACACAATCTAAGACTATAGTGATGGATTTATTTATCGTGATTGAAAGCAAGCTAAGGAGAATCAAAGTGTCATTTGGACTGCAGGATGTACAGACTTCTTAATGCATCCCAATTTTTCCAGAAACATTTTTTGGAATAAAAACAATCACTTTTCATCAGATATATGCTAAAAGTGAATTTCAGTGTTTTTGTAGCATAGAATGCTATTTTGTGTGAATTCAAGATGCTGTATCAGGGATTGGCAACCGTTTTTGTAAAGGGCCAGAGAGAAAATATTTTAGACTCTGCAGGCCACAGAATGTCTCTGTGGTGTCTTTTTTGCTTGTGTGTTTACAGCTCTTTGAAAATGTAAAAACCGTTCTTAGCTCACGGGCCATACAAAAACACACCATCAGATTTTCCTGTCCCTTTGGACATGGGGGAGATTTCTGAACCCTCAGGGAAAAGTCAGAAGTGACACAAATGAGGGAGAAGAGGACTCTACTAGGAAAACTTAAGTTTTAGATATACTGTAATACTCTACTCACTCTGAGAGAAAGCATTACACCACCAGGTAATAAATATACTAGTGTGAG
>NW_025795905.1:0-1537 GCF_021613505.1 Equus quagga
GAAAACTGCAACGGGAAGGTGTGGCCTCGAGCTCGCGTCCGGGCTCCTGTCTCCCCCACCGCACCGCCGAGGTCAGGCCCTCGGGACCCCCAAGCCACCGCGGGCCGGGGACTGTGAGGGGGCCGAGCCCGCGGCCGGGGACCCCCGAGCGGACGCCGGGAAACGCCGCGTCCCGGGGCTGACGGCGCAGACCCTCGCCCCGCCCTCCTCAGGCCCAGCCGCCCGCAGGGCCCCAAGCCTCCCTCGTCCCCGCGTCCCCGGCCGCCGGCCCCACTTACTGCCTAAAGCCCTGACCCCCGCCACAGCCAAGTCTCGAAGCGAACGGACGTGCCCACAGCGGGGGCCGCCGTGATGGCGAGGGCTGGTCTCCCACGGCCCCCAGCGCAAGCAATCTAGGGAACACCGGGACTACGCCTCCCAGCATACCCCGCAGGAGCGCTGGCCCGTCTGACGGGGTCTTATGGGCAATGTAGTTCTTCTTCCCGGAGAGTTCGATGGTCGCAGTGGGCGGCAGAGCTGGCTCCTGCAGTGACCCATGGATTCCTGGGTCAGCTTGACCTTTCCGCCGCTCGCTCATTCATTCACATCTTTACGTTTGTAGTTTTTGCTGTTCGCAATCCATACAAAGATCATACGTTTTCTGGCCTGGGTAATTCCCAAGTGGCTAACCACTGGAAACATTTGTGTAGGGCTTCAAGTTCACCTTCACTTTCAAATAATTTTCCAGATGTTTCTCTTGTGGAAACCCTGTGAAAAACGTTCCAAATAACCTCGAGCTTTTACAACATCCTCAGAGTGTAGTTCGTCCCCACCAACTGGAAGTACTTGCTGAAGAGTACACTAAAAATACCTCGAAATTATCCTCTGTTGCTCGCTTTGGTACCTTCAGTGCGTTATTTCTGTAGCCCGTTTAGGCTCTTCTGGCATCTCCCCTGTCCAACGCAGCCTCCTTCCAGGCGTGAATGAGGAAGACAGGGAGAAAATCATTTTGGCTTCAGCCAAAAGTGAATGATGAGAACGGCAACGGTGATTCAGACCACTGCAGCAAACATTCCTTGTGTGCTTTCTCTGTGCGAGGCATTGGGCGGTTGGGGGGGAGCGGACTGCGGGACGAGGGTGTGTTTGGTGGAGTGCGGGAGACAGATATAGAGATTCCTGACGAAGGACACCAGGCCTGTTGGGCGAGCCCAGAGCAGAGGTCTAGACAGAGGAATGTGGAAGCAGAACAGAGAAGAGTCCCAGCAGAGAGCTTCTGGGCAGGTGACCGCCCACTGCATGTGATGAGTGTATGGAAATTGAGTAAAAATAGATGACAGTCACATTCCATCGCACCCCTAAAATGGGCCATGTAAGTGGACTTGTCAATTTCATGTCAGCATTTTGAGGCCTCAGATGGTTTGGAGATGGAACAAGAGAAGCAGCAAAGCCAGGCGTTTGAGAGACCCTTGGGAACCTCAAGTCCACTGCCAGTGGTGAGGGTGTGGGGCTTCCAGTCTTTTCTGGACAAGGAGTCTTTGGTAGTCAGGATAAAATCCAA
>NW_025795906.1:0-1209 GCF_021613505.1 Equus quagga
GTCCAAAGGCAAGAGATATTTAGTAGGTCATGTCATTGGATTTTCTCTCCACTGCACGTCCTGGGGGGTCTAGACTAGCTCTTCCCAAAGGTAAAAAGCAAAAGCCTTTTCTTTCTTCCTGGAAAAGACACTCAACTCCACAGGCTTTATTGGGAAGCTTTCATGCAAGTTACTAAGAGATTCTGAAATGTGATGTCCTACACTGAAGCTTTCCAGACTCGAGTTCAGAATCCCGCTGGGCTAGGTCTGTGCTAGAGACAGGAGGGCTGGGGGAGTTGTGGCCCAGAGGGCGGAACTGGGAAGTGGAAAAACTCACACAATGTGCACAAGTGCACAGAGAAGGGAGCCTGGAACCGTGTCCAGGGAAATTGGAGAGGGCTCCAGAGAGGAGGTGATTCAGAACCGGTACAGGAGGGCTGTCTGGGAAAGTGGGAAGGGCATCCAGCCTCACAGATAGTCCAGTGCCACCCCTGCTTTGTTTTTTTTCTTTTGCTGAGAAAGATTCACCCTGAGCTAACATCTGTGCCAACTGTGCTCTATTTTGTATGTGGGTCACTGCCACAGCATGGCCACCAATAAGTGGTGTAGCTCCACAGCCAGAACCGAACCCAGGCTGCTGAAGTGGAGCATGCCTAACTTAACCACTGGGCCGCGGGGCTGGCCCGCCTGCTTTGTCCTCTTATGCCTTCTCGGACATAGGCCAGTGGCCTCTTGAACACCAAGTCTCAGGCCTGCTGGGCCCCTCGTCAGCCTAGGACAGAGCTGGGGCCCACACTTGCCTTGGAAGGTGGGAGGAGCAGGGGCTCTACCTCTTTCGGTGTGGGCTCAAGTCAGGTACCTGGGGCTTTGCAGAGGTGTCCTCAGTTGAGCGCCTATTGACTGGGAATTGCTCTCCACAGCCTCAGGCTGTAGAAGCAGATGAAGGTGCCAGAGGCTCCTGGTTGTTGCTGTCCAGAGGTGATGGTGCAGCAGGTGGCTCTAAACCCTGCTCCTGCCATCCTCAGGCAGGTGTTAATAAGACAGCTGGCGGAGGCGAGCCTCGTTCTCCCTGGCCACCTTCACCTGAGTGGCATCGTTTGTCTGTCTCCCTGGCCAGAGGTAGGCTCCTGGGGGCCAGGAGTGAGTCTCCATCTGCTTTTTTTTTTTTTTAAAAAAAAATAGACTTTTTTTTTTTAAAGATTTTTTTTTTTTTTCCTTTTTCTCCCCAAA
>NW_025795906.1:1309-3022 GCF_021613505.1 Equus quagga
TTTTAAAGATTTTTTTATTTTTTCCTTTTTCTCCCCAAAGCCCCCTGTACATATTTGTATATTCTTCGTTGTGGGTCCTTCTAGTTGTGGCATGTGGGACGCTGCCTCAGCGTGGTCTGATGAGCAGTGCCATGTCCGCGCCCAGGATTCAAACCAACGAAACACTGGGCCTCCTGCAGCGGAGCGCGCGAACTTAACCACTCGGCCACGGGGCCAGCCCCCATAGACGTTGTTTTTTAGAGCAGTTTTAGGTTCACAGCAAAATTGGGTGGGACGTACAAAGGCATCCCATGGACCCTCTCGATCCTTTGGGTCTGTAGTGGCCAGTCCAGCACTCAGGACCCGGCAGATAGTCAGCAGGTGTTTGGTGAATGAGTGACGCTTCAGCCAACTGATGGGCAAGTGCAATAATGATGTTTCTAAAAACTGGGGAGACTAGAGTTTTCAGTCTATTAAAGTTAGGCATGGCTTTCTGATCTCGGCAAGACCCGGCTCTGGTTGTTTTGACAGCAAGGAGTTGCAAGTCAGCTTATCCCCTTTACTCCCTATCAGTGACAGTGCCAGCACCACCCAGGCCCCACCTGAGCCTCGCCTTCCACCCAAGGGTGGGACCCTGCCGCCTGCTGAACCAGAGAGTTCAGTGCGGCTCATGAGTCACTCAGAGGGGTTTAGAGATGATAAAGCCACATACGCTTTTATATCCACCTATTATATAGAGACATTTATAAAATATATTGAAATACTTAAGTTTATATATGTTTGGTCATATATTTATAAATATATAGAAAATGTCTTTTTATATATCTATTAAAGAATATATATGTATAAAAATTTTATATATGTCAAATGTTACATATATTGTAAATATAAAGTAAGCATAATTTTCAATGAGGAATTCTGATCCCAAAGAAGGCCCTTTTACAAAAAGCCTGGATGCAGCATAACTACATAAGTAAACTTTCATCAAAAGGCCTGTGGACACAGTAGTGCTTCCATCCTTGTTTCAGATGGCAGCTTAGCTCTTGGGAAAGGTAGGGTGTTGTACCTTGCTTGAGAACAGGAGTCCTGGTCTGACTCTCATCTGTCCGATGAGAAGGAAGTATCACTTGATGATAGAGTCTGTGTTATGCATGTGTGTGGGTGCTGTGTCTCAGAGCCCACGTAGGCCATTAAACTAAGAGTCACCAATAACACAGTCTCCTTGGGTCTGTGCAGGGGACTTACACTCAGGGATGTAATTAAATACCTTATCAGGAACTGCAGATCATCATTCAGGAAAACATTAACATAGTTTTAATGGGGAAAGAAAAAGAAATCACTTCCAGTCTTTGTCGATTTTTGGTGAGGCCCAGCACAGCTGACTACTGGGTCTGGCCAGAAAGAATTTCGGTCCAGTCTACACAGGTCAGGGCAGTTGTTCGATCTCTGCAGAATGGGAGGCTAGATGAGTTTACACAGCAATCAAAGATCCGGGCTTCCTCATTTCTCTCAGATTCTGGCTCCATTCCACTTTCAGGTTCAAATTTTTATCTGTTAAAGGGGAAACCCAATGCCTCCCACCAAGGTTATTTATTTCAACTTTTCATTACCAAAGTTCTGAAACAAGCACAGAAGGAAGCCTTTCACAATCATGTCCACTCCTCTCCACGTACTCTCATCGAACTCACTGAACTGGGAGGACAGTGGAACCCAGTCTAGCCCTACTCCTTCAAA
>NW_025795907.1:0-1390 GCF_021613505.1 Equus quagga
CAAGGCTACTTTCTACTTCAAGTTGCCCTTTAACTTCAAAGGTATTAAAACGTGGAGAGGTTTTAACCCCGTAGGAGCCCGCTTATTAATGCTGCCAGTTTCTAATGGTGGACTTGCTGAATGCGTCAGGGAGATGTTCTTATGGATGGGAGGCACCACTCTTAAGTCCACAAGCAGGGCAATCCATGAGAAAGGCTTTGGGAAGAAGGCAATGGTAAATATCTACTAAATGTCTGGAGGCAGGAAGTCTTCCTAAATGAAGATGCAACAGAAGTGTCACGAAGAGTTGATAAATCTAGTAGTGGTGGGAAGAGGGATGTGACACCAGATACAGGATGAGCCAAGCTGTCTGTCCTCAGAACATGGAGACACTGTGGAGAGCTGGCCTAATCAGGGCCACATGACGGCAAAGCAACGGCCACATGAAATCAAGGGAACACAGAGACTAAGACCCTTGTGGAAGAAGCTGGTCCGCGGAGATGGGAATATGGCAAACGCAGAAGGAGACAGGGGCAAGAAACCAAGGGTCCAATGAGGTCAGACAGGCTTCCTGTAGGTGGATTCTGGGAGTTTTCCCTATATCCTCACAATAAACCCCCTTTGTGATTGAGCTGATTTGAGTGGGTTTCTGTTCCTTGCACATAATTCCTTATCTCACATCTTGGGTCTCGGGAATTAAGAATTTCCAGACTTTAGAAACGTAATACGAAGAAAGGGTTATATGTGTGAACCTTACATCCCAGCAGGGTCTGAGACAAACAGTATCCATTAATCAAGGAGATTAATGTTCCTGTAAAAAATGTATGAATATTCACCCAAGTGAGACAACTAAGACTATAAACAGCCTCACATCAGCTGAAGTTGTGAGGCCAAACAAGGCAAAACACATCAGTTGGTCAGAGTCTTCTGGATTTCAGAATCGCACATAAATGATTTCAGACTGTACAAATAATGTGACGGCCTTCCCTGCTCCAAAAGTAAGGTTATAATTGCTTTGGGTAACTCTGGCATAAATGTTTAGTATTTGGGAGAAATTTGAAAACTCAAAGTACAAATAGTCTAACAAAAATGAAGGCTGGCATTCACGACAAAATTGTCTTTATGTTGTATTTATATTATAGCAGTAAGAAAAGAAAGACATTGCCTTTTTCAATTTGTTACTAAATGTTACTGTGATCACACAGCATATATTTAAGATAATTTAAGCTTCATATTTCTCTAAAGAATTATCAATTTGTTACATCAGCAACAGTAAGAACATACACTGTTATACACCTTTAAGACAGTTTGTGATTTTTGTGTAATTAATTACACGTGGAGACAGTGGTACAAATTACTAATCGAATGCATGTAACGAGCATACCTCTGAATTCAGGGGTGAAATGAAGAG
>NW_025795908.1:0-3996 GCF_021613505.1 Equus quagga
GTGGCTTAATTGTAGCCAAATATTTTTCCCTCCCATCTGTGGTCTTCACCAGGGCACCATTTTGCCACCATCTTGAGGTTGGCTCGCAGTGTCCCGGTGCTCCTTCCTATGTTTCTAGATTTCTCTCAGGGTTCTCGGATGCCATGAGTTTTACTGAGAGAGTGTGGAATCACATCTTCTACTTGGAGGAATATTTATTTTGCCGCTACTTCATCAGGACTGTTTTAGAATTTGCTTCTGAGATTTTCCAAAAGACGGTCACAGAATATGATCTCTTCAGCCATACGTCAATTTGGTTGTTACGAACTGACTTTGTGTTTGACTATCCCAAACCCGTGATGCCTAACGTGATCTTCATCGGCGGTATCAACTGCCATCAGGGAAAGTCACTGACGAAGGTGAGTTACCTTTCCTGTAGCATATTCAGAATAATCTGGTGATGGACCTAAAAAGATTCCTTACTAAACTGAGATTTGTCATTGACATTTGTAATTTCTTTCTAGTTGGACGAATTATTTTGCAGCAATTCATTTGATTGTGTTATCAAATTTTACAAGCTGCCCTCTTTGATATGCACGTGGGTACAACTGATATAATTGTATTTAATTTCCAGGCTGTTTTTTTAAAGTGTCTATGATATAATTTTATTTTTTGAATGTGTAAAACATTTGCATGGTTCAAAGACAAAATTATAAAAAAGCTGTACCCAGAAGTCTCAATCCTGTCCATGTGTCTTCCTCCTTGTTCCCACACCATGGGGAACTATTTGAAATCGTTTCTGGGTTATCTTTCCTGAGTTCCTTTTGCAACACCAGCCATTTATGCATTTTCGCAAAAGTTAGTATATACGTCTCCCTTTGTATCTTGCTTTTTTCAATTAAAAATGTTTCCTGAAAGTCGCTTCTTACCAGTTCATAGAGACCTTCCTCATTCTTTTGTCCAGCCACATAGTACTCCATTGTGTGGCTGTACCAGTCCTCATTCAACTTCTGTGTTATGGATGGACACTGGATTGTTTCCAGGTCTTTGTTATTAAAATAATGGAGTAGTGGGCAACCTTGCACATATGTTGTATTTGTGGAGGTGTCTTTAATTCCTAGAAGTAGGAGTAAACATGTACTTATTTTTTTTATTGTGGTCATAATAGTTTATGACATTGTGAAATTTCAGTTGTAGATTATCATTTGTCAAACACCATATAAATGTGCCCCTTCACCCCTTGCGCCCACCCCACCCCCATCTTCCCCTTGGTAACCACTAAACTGTTCTCTTTAACCCTAAGTTTGTTTATCTTCCATAAATGTTTCCCACCGTTGGTTTATATTCTCTGTCTGGCTTATTTCGCTTAACACAATACCCTGAAGGTCCATCCATGTAGTTGCGAATGGGGTGATTTTGTCTTTTTTTGCGGCTGAGTAGTCCCCCAGTGTATATATATATATACCATATCTTCTTTATCCTTTCATCCGTTGATGGGCACTTGGGTTGCTTCCACGTCTTGGCTATTGTGACTAATGCTGCAGTGAACATAAGGGTGCATAAGTCTCTCTGTATTGTTGATTTCAAGTTCTTTGGATAAATACCAGTAGTGGCATAGCTGGGCCATATGGTATCTCTATGTTTAATTTTTTTCAGAAATCTCCATACTGTTTTCCATAGTTGCTGCATTCCCATCAGAAGTGTATGAGGGTTCCCTTTTCTCCACAACCTCTCCAACATTTGGTATTTTTTGTCTTAGCGATTGTAGCCATTCTAATGGGCAAAAGGTGATATCTAAGTGTAGTTTTGATTTGCATCTCCCTGATGATTAGTGATGTTGAGCATCTTTTCATGTGCCTATTGGCCATCTGTATATCTTCTTTGGGAAAATGTCTGCTCACATCCTCTGCCCACCTTTTGATTGGGTTTTTTTTTTTTTTTTTGTAGTTCAGTTGTGTGAGTTCTTTATATTTTATGGAGATTAACCCCTTGTTGGATATATTATTTCGAAATATTTTCTCCCAGTTGGTGGGTTTTCATTTTGATCTTGGTTTCCTTTGCCTCCCAGAAGCTCTTTAGTCTGATGAAGACCCACTTGTTTATTTTTTCTTTTGTTTCCCTTGTCTGAGTAGACATGGTATTGAAAAAGATCCTTTTAAGGCTGACGTCAAAGAGTGTACTGCCTATATTTTCTTCTAGACGTTTTATGGTTTCAGGTCTTACCTTCAAGTCTTTGGTCCATTTTGAGTCTATTTTTGTGTGTGGAGAATGATAATGGTCTACTTTCATTTTTTTGCATGTGGCTGTCAAGTTTTCCCAGCACCATTTATTGAAGAGACTTTCCTTTCTCCATTGTATCTTCTTGGCTCCTTTGTCAAAAATTGGCTCGCTGTAGATATGTGGTTTTATTTCTGGGCATTCAATTCTGCTCCATTGATCTGTGTGCCTGTTTTTGTACCAGTACCATGCGTTTTGATTACCATACCTTTGTAGTATATTTTGAAGTCAGGGATTGCGATACCACTTGCTTTGTTCCTTTTTCTCAGGATTGCTTTGGCTATTTGGGGTCTTTTGTTGTCCCATATGAATTTGAAGATTCTTTGTTTTATTTCCGTGAAGAATGTCATTGGGATTCTGCTTGGCATTGCCTTGGATCTGTAGATTGCTTTAGGTATTATAGACATTTTAACTTGGTTTATTCTTCCAAGCCATGTGCATGGAATACCTTTCCATTTCTCTATGTCATTGTCAATGTCTTTCAGGAAAGTCTTATAGTTTTTCTTGTATAGGTCTTTTACCTCCTTGGTTAAATTTATTCCTAGATATTTCATTCTTTTTCTTGCGACTGTAATAGGGATGGTATTCTTGAGTTCTCTGTTAGTTCGTCAGGCTGTGTTTTTTAATACTGTTTTTGGAATAAAACTGAAAAACAGTAAGAAATGAAACTTCCCTTTTTGTTAATTCGATGGCACTGCCTCTAGGAAAAGGTTCTTAGCAGTTCTGTATGCGTCTTTTCCAATATTTCTGAAATTATCTTATATATATGCATATACCTAATGTAAATTCTCACACCCATTTTATTAAAGAGAAATCTAGTATCAGACTGGACACAGTGTTCTTTAGCTCTCTTTTTCCACTTGCCAATAAATTGTGGACATCTTGACAGGCAATTCATACAAATCTGTCACTTTTTAAAAATAATTGCATAAAATTCTTTACTTTGGGTGCACCATAGTTTATTTAACTAACTAATATTGATAGATATTTAAGCTTTTTCCACTTTTTAGTTTTATTAGCAAGATTGAACTAAACATTCTTAAATAATTTCTTTCCATTCATACATTTAATATTCTTGCTCTTATCTCAGTAGGCTAGAGTCCTTAGGACGAGGGTTGTTGGGTCACAAGGTATGCACATATTATATTTTAATAAATTTGATGAATGGTTTTCAAAATATTGAACACCCTGACACTTTGGTCAACAGTATATGAGAGTTTTAGTTTTTCCACACTTACTCCAGCTCCAGATGTCGTCAAACTTTCAAATTTTCTAGCAACATATCCTACACAGCTGCTTCAATTTTCATTTCCTATTTTCACAGATATATTGGCCATTTGCATTTCCTCTTTGTGAATTATGCATTCATATTCTTCAATAATTTTTATAGGGCTATCATTTTATTGCTAATTACTATAAGTCTCCGGTGTATTAGGAGTATTAACACTTAGCTTTTTATATGTGTTGCAAATAGTGTTTCCTGGCTATTCTTTGTCTTTTGTCATTCAGGATTTTCATTTTTTGATAGTCAAACGGGTTAACTCTTTACGTATGGTTTTTGGACTTCAACTTGCTTAGGTCTATTCCAAGCCACAGATATATAAACATTTTCTGCATATTATGTCTTAATTCCTTCAATGTCAACAGTTTTATTTCTTACAGTGAGAACTGTACATGGTATAAGGATCTAACTTTATTATTTTTCTAAGTGGATAGTCCATCGTCTCAACATTTAATAAA
>NW_025795909.1:0-4007 GCF_021613505.1 Equus quagga
TTATTATTTTTCTAAGTGGATAGTCCATCGTCTCAACATTTAATAAATAGTCCACCCTTCAACTACTGAATTGAGATGCATCTTTACCATATTTAAAATTTTCATATTTGTCTGGATCTGCTTTTGAACTCTAGGTTTTGTTCCAGTGATTGATTTATCTATCATGGGCCAGTACCATATTTTTATTGTAGTAGCCTTGAAGTAAATTTTAATATCTGGTATGGTGAGCTCCATACTCACTGTTCTGTCTTCTAAATTTTCTAGGTGATTCTCATAATTTATTCTCCTTCACAAAACTGAAAACTATTTTATGTAGTTCAAAAAAATAATAATAAACCATTAGGGCTCTGTTAATATTACATAAAATATTTTTATTAATTTGAGAAAGACCGACATCTTTTTGCTATTAACTTTTCCTATTCAGAATGAAGTATTTATTTATACAGATCTCGTTTTATGTCTCTCAAGGAATTTTGCATTTTACCTTCTCTATCTTTTATTGTTCTTACTAAAATTTATTCCTGGGCATGTTATTATTTTTGGAATCTCGTGAACAGGGCATTTTTTCATTTCTATTTTGAACTGGTTATTAGTCATTCAAGTATAGCCTCGGTTTTTGTATGTTTGTTCTGTGTCTAGCCATATTACTAATTTCTCTTATTAATTTGTAAGGTTTCTTACGCATACAATATCATCTGCAAATAGTAACCCTCCCATTGATACCTCTTATTTTGCTTTACTAGAGCAAATCGTTGTGAAATAATTAGTTCAAAATAGTTTTCAATAGTTCATGCACAATGCTGAGCAGTTGGTCCGGCCAGTTTGAATTGGGGTTCGGTCACTTGCAATCGAAAAGCTCTTACAGGAGTAAGATTCCTGGCGAATGTGTCGTCTCTCAATCCAGATGAAACACTTGGTGGCTTATCTCTGTCTATTATTTTATTGAGGATGTACTGTAAGTTTTTATTTACTGCTCTGGCTGCTCACAAGGCTCAGTACATTTTCTAAGTCATATTCTCTCACTTGCTGGCAGCCTGATTTTCCCCTTTGAACTAAGCGGTGGTTGGGGATGGAGTGTGCACTCAGTGAATCTACGCTGTGTACACTCTGGTTGTGTAAGTCGTCCTACTCACAGCCTAATCAAGTCCAGCTAGGACAGCATTCTGCAAGGACCTCTGCTCCCCTCGCCTTGCCCACAGGGGGCACCAGGGTTCTCACATAGTGGAGGAGGTTTCACCCAGATGAGGTACAGACACAGACACACGAAATCTAAGACCATAATGATGGATTTGTTTAGCATGACTGAAAGCAAGAGGAGAATCAAAGTGTCATCTGGACTGTAGGATGTACAGACTTGTTAATGCCTCCCAATTCTTTGAGAAACATTCCTTGAATAAAAATAATTAAGCAATTTCCATCAGACACATGCTAAAAGTGAACTTCAGTGTTTTTGTAGCAGAGAACATGTTATTTTGTTTGTGTAAGTTCAAGATGCTGCATAAGGGATTGGCAAACATTTTGGAAGGGGCGAGAGAGCAAATATTTTAGACTTTGCAGGCCGTGTAAGGTCTCTGTTGTGTTCTGTGTTTGCTTGTTTACAGCTCTTTAAAAATGTAAAAACCATTCATAGCTCATGGGCCATACAGAAACAGGTCACTCAGATTTTCCTGTCCCTTTGGACGCTGCGGACAAGATTTCTGGGACCACAGGGGAAAGTCAGAATTGACACAACTGAGAAAGAAGGGACTGTAGTAGGAAAACTTAAGTTTATATATATTGTAATACTCTACTCACCCTGAGAGAAAGCATTACACCACCAGGTAATAAATATACTAGCGTAACAGAATGCTACCGGTACAAGGCTGGATGACTCGGAGGAGGAATAATTTACTTTTAAAACGTTAGGGAGTTAACCTAAGTCCCTCTGATCAGCTGTGGGCCCGTGGTTTGCGTTTCCATTTATTTTTAAGAAAAGTGCTGTGATTGGATGCAAAGCCCATGTTGTTGCTCCTGCAGTTTGGGTTCCAACTCTCCCCCCACACACATCCTTCCATCAGCAACAGCAAATGCAGGGGAGCAGGGGGAGTTTGCGATACTCTTGACCTAGGTGCCTCATTTACGATCTGCACATGGTTCCTCCACCCGTGTGGCTGAGAGGACAAGTGGTCTCTGTCCTGGCCCATCTGCACCCCGCTTCTCCCTGGTTGTGTCACTCTGGCTTTGCCCTGGGGGCCCAGAAATCTTGTTCCCTGTGTCCAAAGGGACTAGACATTTCCTAGGTCATGTCATTGGACTTTCTCTCCATGGCACGTCCTGGGGGGTCTAGACTAGCTCTTCCCAAAGGTAAAGAGTGAAAGCCGTGTCTTTCTTCCTGGAAAAGATATCAATTCCACAGGATTTATTGGGAAGCTTCCATGCAGATTACTAAGAGACTCTGAAATGTGATGTCCTCCACTGAAGCTTTCCAGACTCGACTTCAGAATCCTGCTGGGCTAGGTTGGCCTAGAGGTAGGAGGGCTGGAGGAGTACTGGTGCAGGGGGCAGAACTGGGAAGCGAAATGCCCACACAATGTGGATTAGTGCACAGAGAGGGGAGCCTGGAACTGTTCCTAGGAAATCACAGAGGGCTCCAGAGACGAGGTGATTCAGAGCCGGTACTGGAGGGCTGTCTGGGAAACTGGGGAGGGCATCCAGCCTCACCGAGTCCAGTGCCAGCCCAGCTTTGTCCTTTTTTTTTTTTAAATTAGGCATGGCTTTCTGCTCTTGGCAAGACCATGCTGTGGTTCTTTAAAGGCAAGGAATTTCAAGTGAGCTTCTCCCCCTTTACTCCCTATCCATGGTGGTGCCAAGCATCACCCAGCTGCCACATGCACCCTCACCCTCCACCCAAGGGTGGGGCCCTGCCACCTACTGAACCAATGAGTTGAAGGTGGCACATGGGTCACCCAGAGGGGTTTAGAGATAATAAAGCCACATATACTTTTATATTGAAATATAGATAGTTTATATATGTTTGGTCATACAAGTATATATATAAAACACATGGTTTTACATATCTATTAAAGAATATATATGTATAAAGATTTTATATATGTGAAATATTGCATATATTTGTAAATATAAAGTAAGCATCATTCTCAAAGAGGAATTCTGATCTCAAAGAGGGCCCATTTACAAAGAGCCTGGATGCAGCATAACTACATAAGTAAACTTTCATCAGACCTGTGGACACGGTCTATCTTTCCTTCCTTGTTTCAGATGGCACCTGAGCCCTTTGGAAAGGCACACAGTCTGTGGTACCTTGCTTGAAAACAGGAGTCATGGCCTGAATCTCATCTGTCCGATGAGAAGGAAACATCACCTGGTGATAGTGTGTTATGCATGTGTGTTTTTGGGTGTGTATGCGCATGTGTGTGAGTGCTGTGTCTCAGGCCCCACATAGGCATTTTCCTGAGAGTCGCCTATGACACAATCTCCTTGGGTCTGTCCAGGGGACTTATATTCAGAGATATAATTAAATAGTTTAACAAGAACTGCAGATCATCATTCAGGAGAACAAAGAATAGTTTTAATGGGAAAAAAACCCAGAAATCCCTTCCAGTCTTTTTCAATTTAAGGGGAATCCAGCAGAATGGACTACTGGGTCCAACTGGAAGGATCTGAGGTTCAGTCTACACAGGTCAGGGCAGTCGTTTGATCTCTCGAGAACGGGAGGCTGGATGTGTTTACACAGCAATAAAAGATCCGGGCTTCCTCAGTGCTCTCAGATTCTGGCTCCATTCCAAAATTTAAATTAAAATTCATCTGTTAAAGGAGAAACCCAATGCCTCGCACCAAGGTTATTTATTTCCACTTTTCATTAGCAAAGTTTTGAAACCACCACCAAAGAAGGCCTTTCACCATCATGTCCCACACGTCTCCACGTACTCTCATCGTACTCATTGAACTGGGAGAACAGTGGCCCTACTCCTTCAAACACGATTGCGAAAGCTCCAAAATTTTCCACC
>NW_025795910.1:0-1855 GCF_021613505.1 Equus quagga
CTCACACTAGTATATTTATTACCTGGTGGTGTAATGCTTTCTCTCAGGGTGAGTAGAGTATTACAGTATATCTAAACTTTAAGTTTTCCTACTAGACTCCTCTTCTCCCTCAGTTGTGTCACTTCTGACTTTTCCCTGGGGGCCCAGAAATTTCCCCCATGTCCAAAGGGACAGGAAAATCTGATGGTGTGTTTTTGTATGGCCTGTGAGGTAAGAATGGTTTTTATATTTTTAAAGAGCTGTAAACAAGCAAACAAAAAAGGGACCACAGAGACCTTCTATGGCCTGCAGAGTCTAAAATATTTTCTCTCTGGCCCTTTACAAAAAAGTTTCCTCATCCCTGATACAGTATCTTGAATTTACACAAACAAAATAATGTTCTCTGCTACACTGAAATTCACTTTTAGCATATGCCTGATGAAAAGTGATTACTTTTATTCCAAAAAATGTTTCTAGAAAAATTGGGATGCATTAAGAAGTCTGTACATCCTGCAGTCCAAATGACACTTTGATTCTCCTTAGCTTGCCTTCAGTCATGCTAAATAAATCCATCATTATGGTCTGTGTGTGTGTGTGTGTACCTAATCTCAGTGAGACTTCTTCAACTATATGAGAAGCCTGGTGCCCACTGTGGGCAAAGCGAGGGGAGCAGAGGTCCCTGCAGAATGCTGTCCCTGCTGGACTTGATTCAGGCTGTGAGTAGGATGAGTTACACAACCAGAGTGTACACAGCATAGATTTACTGAGTGCACTCCATCCCCAACCACTGCTTAGTCCAAAGGGGAAAATCAGGCTGCCAGCAAGTGAGAGAATATGACTCTGTTACAAAATGTACTGAGCCTTGTGAGCAGCCAGAGCAGTAGATAAAAACACATAGCACCTGCCCAACAAACCCACAGACGAGTTAAGCCACCAGGTGTTTCATCTGGATTTAGACATAACACATTTGCCAGGAAGCTTACTCCTGTAAGAGCTTTTCGATTGCAAGTGACCAAACCCCAATTCATACTGGCCCGACCAACTACTCAACATTGTTCATGAACTACTGAAAACTGTTTTGAACTAATTATTTCACAACGATTTGCTCCAATAAAGCAAAATAAGAGGTATCAATGGGGAGGGTTATTATTGGCAGATGATACTGTATGCCTAAGAAACCTTACAAATTAATAAGAGAAATTAGTAATATGGCTAGACACAGAACGTACAAAAACCGAGGCTATACTGTAATGACTAATAACCAGTTCAAAATAGAAATGAAAAAATGCCCTGTTCACAAGAGTTCCAAAAATAATAACATGCCCAGGAATAAATTTTAGTAAGAAAAATAAAAGATATATAAGGTAAAATGCAAAATTTCATTGGGAGACATAAAACGAGATCTGAATAAATAAACAGAAATACTCTATTCTGAATAGGAAAAGTTAATAGCAAAAAGATGTTGATCTTTCTCAAATTAAAAAAATACTTTAGGTGATATTAAGAGAGCCCTAAAGGTTTATTTTTATTTTTTTGACCTAGATAAAATAGTTTTCAGTTTTGTGAAGGAGAATAAATTTTGAGAATCAGAGAAAATTTAGAAAACAGAACAGTGAGTATGGAGCTCACCATACCAGATATTAAAACTTACTTCAAAGCTACTACAATCAAAATATGGTACAATCATAAATACAATAAAAAATACTGGCCCATGATAGATAAATAAATCACTGGAACAAAATCTAGAGTTCAAAAGCAGATCCAGACAAATATGAAAATTTTAAATATGGTAAAGATGCATCTCAATTCAGTAGTTGAAGGGTGGACTGTTTATTAAATGTTGAGACGATGGACTATCCACTTAGAAAAATAATAA
>NW_025795911.1:0-1249 GCF_021613505.1 Equus quagga
TTGCTGATGTAACATGTAGATTTATAATTCTCTCTGGAGAGAGGTATATAGCTTAAATTATCTCTAATATATGGTGTGTGATCACAGTGATGTTTAGTAAGAAAATGAAAGAATAAGACAATATTTGTCTTATTCCTATAATGTAAAATACAACATAAAGACAATTTTGTCATGCCTGCCAGCCTTCATTTTGTTACAGTATGTGTGTTTTTGAGCTTTCAAATTTCTCCGCAGTAAACACTTGCACCAGAGTTACCCAGAACAATTCTATCCTTGCTTTCGAGTAGGGAGGGCTGTCACATTGTTTGTACAGTTTGAAATTCTTTATGTGGGATTCTGAAGTCCAGAAGCCTCTGACAAAGCCATCTGATGTGAACTTGTTTGGCCTCAGAACCTGGCCTGATGTGAGGCTGTTTATAGTCTTAGTTGTCTCACTTGGGTGAATATTCATACATTTGTTACAACAATATTAATCTCCTTGATTAATGGATACTGTTTGTCCCAAACCCAGCTGGGATATAAGGTTCACGCATATAACCCTTTCTTCGTATTACATTTCTAAAGTCTGGAAATTCTGCATTCCAGAGACCCAAGACGTGAGATAAGGAATTATGTGCAAGGAACAAACCCACTCAAATCAGCTCAATCACAAAGGGGGTTTATTGTGAGGACATAGGGGAACCTCCCAGAATCCACCTACAGGAAGCCTGTCTGACCTCACTGGACCCTTGGTTTCTTGCCCCTCTCTCTCTCTACATGTTTGCCCCATTCCCAGCTCCGCAAACCAGCTTCCTCCACAAGGGTCTTAGTCTCTGTCTTCCCTTGATGTCGTATGGACATTGCTTTGCCGTCACCTGGCCCTGACTGGGCCAGCTGTCCATGGTGTCTCCATGTTCTGAGGACAGACAGCCTGGCTCATCCTGTCTCCGATGTCACATCCCCCTTCCCACCACTACCAAATTTATCAGCTCTTTCTGACGTTTCTTTTGCCTCTATGTTTTGGAAGAGTTCCTGCCTCCACACATGTAGTAAATATTTACCGTTGTCTCCTTCCCAGAGTCTTTCTCATGGATTGACCTGCATGTGGACTTAAGAGTGGTGCCTCCTGTCCCCTGACGTATTCAGTACGTCCACCATTAGAAACTCTCAGAATTAGTAAGCGGATTCCTAGGGGGTTAAAACTTCTCCACGTTTTAATACTGTTGAAGTTAAAGGGCAACTTGAAGTAGAAAGTAGCCTTGGAAAGAGA
>NW_025795912.1:0-4437 GCF_021613505.1 Equus quagga
GTGGCTTAATTGTAGCCAAATATTTTTCCCTCCCATCTGTGGTCTTCGCCAAGGGAATATTTTGTCATCATTTTGAACAAGGTTCGCAATGTCCCAGTCCAGTTTCTTATCTTCCTAGACCTCTCTTAGGGTTCTCGGACACCATGACTTTTCTGGAGAGAGTGCGGAATCAAATCTTCCACTTGGAGGAACATTTATTTTGTCACTATTTTGTCAAAACTGCTTTAGAATTTGCCTCTGACCTTCTCCAAAAGACTGTCACAGCGTATGATCTCTTCAGCCATACATCAATTTGATTGTTACGAACTGACTTTGTTTTGGAATATCCCAAACCCGTGATGCCTAACATGATCTTCATCGGCGGCATCAACTGCCATCAGGGAAAGCCACTGACAAAGGTGAGTTACCTTTCCAGTACCGTATTAAGAATAATCTGTTGTGGGGCCTGCATGGTGGCGTAGTGGTTAAGTTTGTGTGTTGGTTTCCGCGGCCCAGGGTTTACAGGTTCAGGTCCCGGGCACAGACCTAGCACCGTTCATCAAGCCACACTGTGGTGGCGTCCCACATAAGACCGAGGAAGATTGGCACAGATGTTAGCTCAGGGCCAATCTTCCTCACACACACACACAAAATAATAGTCTGGCTTTGGACCTAAAAACAGATTCCTTACTAAACTGTGATTTGTCATTTACATTCATCTCATTTGTTACTTCTTTCTAGTTGAACGAATTATTTTGCACCAATTCATTTAATGTGTTACCAAATTTTAAAAAAAAGCTGCCCTGTTTACTATGCATGTGTATACAATGGATATAATTGTATCTAATTTCCAGGTTGCATTTTTTAATAGTGTTTTTGGAAAAATTTTGAAAAACACAGTAAGAAATGAAACTTCCCCTTTTGTGAGTTCAATGCCACCCCCTCTAGGAAAATGGTCTTAGCAGCTTTGTATGTGTCTTTTCCAATTCTCCTGAAATTATTCTATGTATGTAATGTATGTATATATGTATGTATATGTAATGTAAATGCTCACACCTGTTTTATTAACATGAAATCTCGTATCAGAGGGGACATATTGTTCTTTAAGTTGTTTTTTTCACTTGCCATTAAATTGTGGACATCTTGACAGTCAATTCATACAAACCTGTCACATTCTTTTTTAACAGTTGCATAAAATTCTTTACTTTGGATGCACCATAGTTTAGTCAACTAATATTGATAGATATTTAAGCTTTTTCCACTTTTTCCTTTTACAAGCAAGACATTCTTAAATAATTTCTTTCCATTCATACATTTCACATTCTTGCTCTTATCTCAGTAGGCTAGGGTCCTTAGGAGGAGGGTTGCTGGGTCAAATGGTATGTGCATATTGTAGTTTAATAAATCTGATGAATTATTTTCAAAATATTGAACAGCCCGACACTTTGGTCAACAGAATATGAGAGTTTTAGTTGTTCCGTACCTTACCTTCTCCAGCTCCAGATGTTGTCAAACTTTCAAATTTTTTGGCAAAAAATTCTACATAGCTGCTTCAATTTTAATTTCCTGTTTTTGTGGATTTATTGGCCATTTGCATTTCCTCTTTTCTGTTTTCACATTCTTTAATCATTTTTTTATAGGGCTGTGTTTTTATAGCTGATTACTTGTAAGTCTCTCGAGTATTAGGTATGAACACTTAGCTTTTTATATGTGCTGCAAATATTTTATCTTTGTTCTTCATATTTTGTCATTCAGGATTTTCATTTTTCAATAGTCAAACTGGTTAACATTTTCTTTAATGGTTTTTGGACTTCAACTTGTTTAGGTCTTTCCACGCCTGAGATAGATAAATATTTTTTCCATATTATGTCTTGATGTTTTTATTCCTCCAATCTCAATACTTTTATTGCTTACAATGAGAACTTTACATGGTATAAAGATGTAACTTTATTATTTTTCTAAATAGGTAGTCCAATTGTCTCAACATCGGTTAATAAAAAATCCACTCTTCATCCATTGAATTGAAATGCATCTTTATCATATTTTAAATTTTCATTTTTATTTGCGTCTTCTTTTGAACTCTTGCTTTGTTCCACTGATTTATTTATCTGTTCGTGGGCCAGTACCACATTTTGATTATAGTAGCTTTGTAGTAACTTTTAATATCCGGAAGGGCAAGCCCCATACTCACTATTCTTTATTCTAAATTTTCTCAGTGATTCTCCTTCACAAAATTTAAAATTGTCTTATCTAGTTCAAAACAATAAAAATAAACCATAAGGCTCTGTTATTATTACATAACATATTTGTATTAATTTGAGATTGACATTTTTGCTATTAACTTTTCCTATTCAGAATATAGTATTTGTCTTTATTGATTCAGATCTTGTTTTATGTTTATCAGTGAAATTTTGCATTTTACTTTATATGTCTTTTATTTTTCTTATTAAAATTTATTCCGAGTCATTTTATTATTTTTGAAACTCTTCTGAACAGGGCAGTTTTCCATTTCTATTTTGAACTGGTTATTAGTCATTCAAGTATAGCTTTGTTCTTTGTACATTTGTTCTGTGTCTACCCGTATTACTAATTTCTCTTACTGGTTTGTAAGCTTTCTTAGGCATAGAATATCATCTGCAAATAATAATCCTCCCCATTCATACTTCTTGTTTTGCTTTCTTGGAGCAAAACATTGTGAAATAATTAGTTGACAACAGTTATTCAGTAGGTCATGAGCAATACTGAGTCGAGCCAGTTTGAACTGGGGTTCGGTCACTTGCAATCAAAAAGCTCTTACAGGAGGGGCTGGCCCTGTGGCCGAGCGGTTAAGTTCGTGCGCTCCGCTGCCTGCGGCCCAGTGTTTCGTTGGTTCGAATCCTGGGCGCGGACATGGCACTGCTCATCAGACCACGCTGAGGCAGCGTCCCACATACCACAACTAGAAGGACCCACAACGAAGAATACACAACTATGTACCGGGGGGCTTTGGGGAGAAAAAGAAAATAATAAAAATCTTTAAAAAAAAAAACAAAAAAAAGCTCTTACAGGAGTAAGATTCCTGGCAAATGTGTCATCTCTAAATCCAGATGAAACACCTGGTGGCTTATCTCATTTCTTATTTTATTGAGGATGTACTATAAGTTTTTATCTACTGCTCTGGCTGCTTACAAGGCTCAGTGCATTTTGTAACAGAGTTATTCTCTCTCACTTGCTGGCAGCCTGATTTTCCCTTTGAACTAAGGAGTGGTTGGGGATGGAGTGTGCACTCAGTGAATCTACGCTGTGTACACTCTGGTTGTGTAACTCATCCTACTCACAGCCTAATCAAGTCCAGCTAGGACAGCATTCTGCAAGCCCCCCTGCTCCCCTCGCCTTGCCCACAGTGGGCACCAGGGTTCTCATATAGTTGAAGAAGTCTTGCCGAGATTAGGTACATCTGCACACAGACACACACACACACACACACACACGGGAAGTCTAAGACCATAGCGATGGATTTATTTAGCATGACTGAAAGCAAGCAAAGGAGAAAGTATCGTTTGCAATATAGGACACACAGACTTGTTAATGCATCCCAATTTTTCAAGAAACGTTTTTTCGAATAAGAATAATTAAGCAATTTTCATCAGACATCTTCTAAAAGTGAATTTATCTGTTTTTGTGTAGTGGAGAATATGTTATTTTGTTTGTGTAAATTCAAGGTGCTGTATCAGGAATTGGCAAACTGTTTTGTAAAGGGCTAGAGAGAAGATATTTTAGACTGCAGGCCATAGAAGGTCTCTGTGGTTCTTTTGTTTTTTGTTTGCGTGTTTACAGCTCTTTAAAAACGTAAAAACAATACTTAGCTCGTGGGCCATACAAAAACATACCATCAGATTTTCCGGTCCCTTTGGACACGGGGCACAAGATTTCTGGGCCCCCAGGGAAAAGTCAGAAGTGACAAAAGTGAGGAAGAAGAGGACTTTAGTAGGAAAACTTCAGGTTTCGATATACTGTAATACTCTACTCACCCTGAGAAAAAGCATTACACCACCAGGTAATAAATATACTAGTGTGAGGGAATGCTACTGGTGCAAGGCTGGATGACTCGGAGGAGGAATAATTTAAACGTCAAACGTTAGGGAGTTAACCTAAGTCCCTCTGATCAGCTGTGGGCCCGTGGTTTGCGTTTCCATCTATTTTTTAGAAAAGTGCTGTGATTGGATGCAAAGCCCACGTTGTTGCTCCTGCAGTTTGGGTTCCAACTCTCTCCCTACACACATCCTTCCATCAGCAACAGCAAATGCAGGGGAGCAGGGGGAGTTTGCAATGCTCCACACCTAGGTGCCCCCATTGAGGATCTGCACATGTTCCTCCACCCGTGCGGCTGAGAGGACAAGTGGTCTCTGTCCTGGCCCATCTGCACCCCGCTTCTCCCTGGTTGTGTCACTCTGGCTTTGCCCTGGGGGCCCAGAAATC
>NW_025795913.1:0-1855 GCF_021613505.1 Equus quagga
TTATTATTTTTCTAAGTGGATAGTCCATCGTCTCAACATTTAATAAACAGTCCACCCTTCAACTACTGAATTGAGATGCATCTTTACCATATTTAAAATTTTCATATTTGTCTGGATCTGCTTTTGAACTCTAGATTTTGTTCCAGTGATTTATTTATCTATCATGGGCCAGTATTTTTTATTGTATTTATGATTGTACCATATTTTGATTGTAGTAGCTTTGAAGTAAGTTTTAATATCTGGTATGGTGAGCTCCATACTCACTGTTCTGTTTTCTAAATTTTCTCTGATTCTCAAAATTTATTCTCCTTCACAAAACTGAAAACTATTTTATCTAGGTCAAAAAAATAAAAATAAACCTTTAGGGCTCTCTTAATATCACCTAAAGTATTTTTTTAATTTGAGAAAGATCAACATCTTTTTGCTATTAACTTTTCCTATTCAGAATAGAGTATTTCTGTTTATTTATTCAGATCTCGTTTTATGTCTCCCAATGAAATTTTGCATTTTACCTTATATATCTTTTATTTTTCTTACTAAAATTTATTCCTGGGCATGTTATTATTTTTGGAACTCTTGTGAACAGGGCATTTTTTCATTTCTATTTTGAACTGGTTATTAGTCATTACAGTATAGCCTCGGTTTTTGTACGTTCTGTGTCTAGCCATATTACTAATTTCTCTTATTAATTTGTAAGGTTTCTTAGGCATACAGTATCATCTGCCAATAATAACCCTCCCCATTGATACCTCTTATTTTGCTTTATTGGAGCAAATCGTTGTGAAATAATTAGTTCAAAACAGTTTTCAGTAGTTCATGAACAATGTTGAGTAGTTGGTCGGGCCAGTATGAATTGGGGTTTGGTCACTTGCAATCGAAAAGCTCTTACAGGAGTAAGCTTCCTGGCAAATGTGTTATGTCTAAATCCAGATGAAACACCTGGTGGCTTAACTCGTCTGTGGGTTTGTTGGGCAGGTGCTATGTGTTTTTATCTACTGCTCTGGCTGCTCACAAGGCTCAGTACATTTTGTAACAGAGTCATATTCTCTCACTTGCTGGCAGCCTGATTTTCCCCTTTGGACTAAGCAGTGGTTGGGGATGGAGTGCACTCAGTAAATCTATGCTGTGTACACTCTGGTTGTGTAACTCATCCTACTCACAGCCTGAATCAAGTCCAGCAGGGACAGCATTCTGCAGGGACCTCTGCTCCCCTCGCTTTGCCCACAGTGGGCACCAGGCTTCTCATATAGTTGAAGAAGTCTCACTGAGATTAGGTACACACACACACACACAGACCATAATGATGGATTTATTTAGCATGACTGAAGGCAAGCTAAGGAGAATCAAAGTGTCATTTGGACTGCAGGATGTACAGACTTCTTAATGCATCCCAATTTTTCTAGAAACATTTTTTGGAATAAAAGTAATCACTTTTCATCAGGCATATGCTAAAAGTGAATTTCAGTGTAGCAGAGAACATTATTTTGTTTGTGTAAATTCAAGATACTGTATCAGGGATGAGGAAACTTTTTTGTAAAGGGCCAGAGAGAAAATATTTTAGACTCTGCAGGCCATAGAAGGTCTCTGTGGTCCCTTTTTTGTTTGCTTGTTTACAGCTCTTTAAAAATATAAAAACCATTCTTACCTCACAGGCCATACAAAAACACACCATCAGATTTTCCTGTCCCTTTGGACATGGGGGAAATTTCTGGGCCCCCAGGGAAAAGTCAGAAGTGACACAACTGAGGGAGAAGAGGAGTCTAGTAGGAAAACTTAAAGTTTAGATATACTGTAATACTCTACTCACCCTGAGAGAAAGCATTACACCACCAGGTAATAAATATACTAGTGTGAG
>NW_025795914.1:0-1764 GCF_021613505.1 Equus quagga
CTGACGCCAGGACGTTCCTTTGCAACCCGTTCCTCGCAAGAAAAGCACGAAAACTGCAACGGCAGCCCCTCGCCCCGCCCTCCTCAGGCCCTGCCGCCCGCAGGGCCCCAAGCCTCCCACGTCCCCGCGTCCCCCGCCGCCAGCTCCTCTTACTGCCTAAAGCCCTGACCCCCGCCACAGCCAAATCTCGAAGCGAACCGACGCGCCAGAAGCGGAGTCCGCCATCTTAGCGAGGACAGCTCTCCCACGGCCCCGAGCCGGAGCGATCTAAGGAACGCGCGGACTACGTCTCCCAGGATGCCCCGCGGGAGCGCCGGCCCGTCGCGCTTGGCCTTGTGGGCGATGTAGATCCTTAGCCCGGAGCGTTCGGGAGTCGGCGGGAGACTCGAGTGTTCGCCTCTTGTTTGGGTCGTGGCTTCCTGTGCTCGCTGGGTCAGTCGGCCATTCACTAATTCATTCACGTTTTTAGGTTTATAGTCATTGCTGTTTGCTATCCATACAAAGATCACTTGTCTTTTGCGCTGCCTAATTCCCAAGTTACCTAAGCGTGGGAAACATTTGTGTGGGGCTTCAAGTTCGCCTCCACTTTCCAAGACATTTTCCTGATGTATCTCGTGTGCAAACCCTGTGAATAAAGTTCCACAGAACCTCGAGCCTTTATAACATCCTCAGTGTGCAGTTCGTCTCCGCCAAGTGGAAGTAGCATACGGAAGACTGCTCTAAAAATATCTCGAAATGATCCCCCTGTCCACTTGGGTACCTTTAGTGGATTATTTCAAGACTGTAGGCTCTCCTGGCATCTCCCCTGCCCACCCCAGCCTCCATTGAGGCCTGAATGAGGGAGACGGAGAAAATCATTTTGGCTTCAGCTAAAGGTTTGAGAGATTGAGAAGAGCAACGGTGATTCGGTCCAGCGCAGCAAACACTCCTCGTGTGCTCTCTGTGCGAGGCATAGCGGGCAGTGGTCCGAGTGGTTAAGTTCACGTCTCCGCTTCTGTGGCCCAGGGTTTTGCCGCTGGAAACCTGGGCGCGGACCCAGCACTGCTCATCAAGCCATGCTGTGGCAGGTCCCGCATACCAGAACCAGAGGACCTACAACTGGGGTATACAGCTCTGTACTGGCAGGCTTTGGAGAGAAGCAGGAAAAAAAAAAAAAAAAGAGGAAGATTGGCAAGTGATGGTAGCTCAGGTGCGAATCTTTGGGAAAAAAACCCGAAACGGATGACAGTCACATTCCATTGTGCCGCTAGAATGGGCCATGTAGGTGGACTTGTCCATTTTATGTCAGCCATTTGGAGGCCTCTGCGTTTGGAGATGGAACAGGCAAGCAGCAAAGCCAGGCATTTCAGAGACGCTTGGGAACCTTCACTGGCAGTGAAGAGGTCCGTGGTGAGGGGTTCAAGTCTTTCCGTGGAATCTGGGATGCCAGTCTTTTGTGAGTCAAGAGTCGTCAGTAGCTGGGATAAAATCCAAATTTCCCTTTCGGATAAACTGCAAAAATACCAGCTTTCTTGACATTTACTTTCCTTTTTACCTTTCTGAATCCTCAGGGACCAAAAGCGTTGCTTAATAATTGTTTTTACAGTGGCCCTGCCGTTCGCTGTATGATCTGTGCACAAAGGCAAAGATTAGAGATGTTCTTATCTGGAATACGCAGAAATAGGTGTCTCAGCAAATGCTACTCATTCATTATTGTTCTAATGAGTAAATCATAGGTAATGAAATTTTATTTTAATTGGTCGGATGAGTACACGCCCTCTCTTG
>NW_025795915.1:0-1249 GCF_021613505.1 Equus quagga
TCTCTTTCCAAGGCTACTTTCTACTTCAAGTTGCCCTTTAACTTCAACAGTATTAAAACGTGGAGAAGTTTTAACCCCCTAGGAATCCGCTTACTAATTCTGAGAGTTTCTAATGGTGGACGTACTGAATACGTCAGGGGACAGGAGGCACCACTCTTAAGTCCACATGCAGGTCAATCCATGAGAAAGACTCTGGGAAGGAGACAACGGTAAATATTTACTACATGTGTGGAGGCAGGAACTCTTCCAAAACATAGAGGCAAAAGAAACGTCAGAAAGAGCTGATAAATTTGGTAGTGGTGGGAAGGGGGATGTGACATCGGAGACAGGATGAGCCAGGCTGTCTGTCCTCAGAACATGGAGACACCATGGACAGCTGGCCCAGTCAGGGCCAGGTGACGGCAAAGCAATGTCCATACGACATCAAGGGAAGACAGAGACTAAGACCCTTGTGGAGGAAGCTGGTTTGCGGAGCTGGGAATGGGGCAAACATGTAGAGAGAGAGAGGGGCAAGAAACCAAGGGTCCAGTGAGGTCAGACAGGCTTCCTGTAGGTGGATTCTGGGAGGTTCCCCTATGTCCTCACAATAAACCCCCTTTGTGATTGAGCTGATTTGAGTGGGTTTGTTCCTTGCACATAATTCCTTATCTCACGTCTTGGGTCTCTGGAATGCAGAATTTCCAGACTTTAGAAATGTAATACGAAGAAAGGGTTATATGCGTGAACCTTATATCCCAGCTGGGTTTGGGACAAACAGTATCCATTAATCAAGGAGATTAATATTGTTGTAACAAATGTATGAATATTCACCCAAGTGAGACAACTAAGACTATAAACAGCCTCACATCAGGCCAGGTTCTGAGGCCAAACAAGTTCACATCAGATGGCTTTGTCAGAGGCTTCTGGACTTCAGAATCCCACATAAAGAATTTCAAACTGTACAAACAATGTGACAGCCCTCCCTACTCGAAAGCAAGGATAGAATTGTTCTGGGTAACTCTGGTGCAAGTGTTTACTGCGGAGAAATTTGAAAGCTCAAAAACACACATACTGTAACAAAATGAAGGCTGGCAGGCATGACAAAATTGTCTTTATGTTGTATTTTACATTATAGGAATAAGACAAATATTGTCTTATTCTTTCATTTTCTTACTAAACATCACTGTGATCACACACCATATATTAGAGATAATTTAAGCTATATACCTCTCTCCAGAGAGAATTATAAATCTACATGTTACATCAGCAA
>NW_025795916.1:0-1191 GCF_021613505.1 Equus quagga
GGTGCCACAGACGGGCCTGGAGCCCCCGCAGCCCTCTAGTCACCCAGCGCCCTGAGGGTTGGCCAGGTGGGCTGGTGCTGGATCCCTGTGTGATGAACAGAATTAGCTAGCGGGTGAAGGTGGAGGGTGCAGAGAGAGTGGCCTCGTCTCGCTGTCTGGCTGCAGAACTCAGGCGGGTGTCAGGGAGCTGAGGCCGAGCCGCCCTCCCGCCTCCCAAGGGCCCTGAGCAGCCGGTGCCCTGGGAGCAGGTTCCAGGGAGCTGCCTCCCGGGGACGAGCTCAGAGCCCAGGCAGGCGCTGTCACCCTGGACGGGCCCCCGTGCAGGGCAGGGAAGAGCGGTCAGGGGCCTGGACCTGCCTATTTGATGGGTGGGGGTCTGGGCTTGGAGGAGCCCATGGGCTGACCATCGGGGTTCCCTCCCCGGGGCTGCTGGGCATCACGTGGGCCTCACGGGCGTGGTGGGCACTTGGGACCCTCCCTGGCTTCAGAGATGAGGTTCCTGCGGAAAAACTCAGGTTCCAGCCAGGAGCGCTTGCTCTGCTCAGGGTGCAGCTGGTGGCAGGGAGTGTTCCGTGTCTCTGATGCCGGCTCCTCCTGGTTCCCCCACAGAGAATGAAGGAGCAGGCCAGGCTGTTCTCACATGACATCAAACAGATTGACCTGGATGTGAACCGAACATTCCGGAACCATATCATGTACTGGGACCGCTATGGCATCAAGTGAGGCCACTGGGCAGGCAGGGTCCCCAGGGGGACATGGGGGATCCCAGGGGAGAAGGGGGTCCCAGATGGGATGCAGGGGTCCTGGGGGACATGAGTCCTGTAGGAGAAGGGAGGTGACAACAGCAAACAAAATAATGTTGCATGGTGAAAGATGGAACTTTGACGTACACAAACTAAAAGACCAAGAATGAAGATAAAAGCTCATCAGACTGTCCCCCTGAGGTATCTGCATTTCATCGCGTGTAGACTTCACCCCAAAATGTTGTTAAACACAGAGGCGCCCTGAAGACGTCAGCTTCTTGGCTGACTTCTTAACCACACCTGTTCTGTCGTCGGTGTTTGTCACAGAACGAACCCGACGGCATCAGCACCGCCCCCTGTCGTCCTTTCCTAGGCAGCAAGCCCTGTTCCATGTGCTCGCAGCCTATTCTGTTTACAACACCGTGAGTATCCCGCCCCCAGGCCCAGG
>NW_025795917.1:0-1194 GCF_021613505.1 Equus quagga
CCTGGGCCTGGGGGCGGGATACTCACGGTGTTGTAAACAGAATAGGCTGCGAGCACATGGAACAGGGCTTGCTGCCTAGGAAAGGACGACAGGGGGCGGTGCTGATGCCGTCGGGTTCGTTCTGTGACAAACACCGACGACAGAACAGGTGTGGTTAAGAAGTCAGCCAAGAAGCTGACGTCTTCAGGGCGCCTCTGTGTTTAACAACATTTTGGGGTGAAGTCTACACGCGATGAAATGCAGATACCTCAGGGGGACAGTCTGATGAGCTTTTATCTTCATTCTTGGTCTTTTAGTTTGTGTACGTCAAAGTTCCATCTTTCACCATGCAACATTATTTTGTTTGCTGTTGTCACCTCCCTTCTCCTACAGGACTCATGTCCCCCAGGACCCCTGCATCCCATCTGGGACCCCCTTCTCCCCTGGGATCCCCCATGTCCCCCTGGGGACCCTGCCTGCCCAGTGGCCTCACTTGATGCCATAGCGGTCCCAGTACATGATATGGTTCCGGAATGTTCGGTTCACATCCAGGTCAATCTGTTTGATGTCATGTGAGAACAGCCTGGCCTGCTCCTTCATTCTCTGTGGGGGAACCAGGAGGAGGAGCCGGCATCAGAGACACGGAACACTCCCTGTCACCAGCTGCACCCTGAGCAGAGCGAGCGCTCCTGGCTGGAACCTGAGTTTTTCCGCAGGAACCTCATCTCTGAAGCCAAGGAGGGTCCCAAGTGCCCACCACGCCCGTGAGGCCCACGTGATGCCCAGCAGCCCCGGGGAGGGAACCCCGATGGTCAGCCCATGGGCTCCTCCAAGCCCAGACCCCCACCCATCAAATAGGCAGGTCCAGGCCCCTGACCGCTCTTCCCTGCCCTGCACGGGGGCCCGTCCAGGGTGACAGCGCCTGCCTGGGCTCTGAGCTCGTCCCCGGGAGGCAGCTCCCTGGAACCTGCTCCCAGGGCACCGGCTGCTCAGGGCCCTTGGGAGGCGGGAGGGCGGCTCGGCCTCAGCTCCCTGACACCCGCCTGAGTTCTGCAGCCAGACAGCGAGACGAGGCCACTCTCTCTGCACCCTCCACCTTCACCCGCTAGCTAATTCTGTTCATCACACAGGGATCCAGCACCAGCCCACCTGGCCAACCCTCAGGGCGCTGGGTGACTAGAGGGCTGCGGGGGCTCCAGGCCCGTCTGTGGCACC
>NW_025795918.1:0-1080 GCF_021613505.1 Equus quagga
TGCCTCAGTGTTTAACAACATTTTGGGGTGAAGTCTACACGCGATGAAATGCAGATACCTCAGGGGGACAGTCTGATGAGTTTTTATCTTCATTCTTGATTTTTTAGTTTGTGTACGTCAAAGTTCCGTCTTTCACCATGCAACATTATTTTGTTTGCTCTTTTCACCTCCCCTCTCCTCAGGACCCGCGCGTTCTTCCAGAACCCCTGCATCCCCCCAGGACCTGCATCCCCCACAGGACCCCTGCATCTCTTCTGGGATCCCCATCTTGCCTGGGATTCCCCATGTCACCCTGGGGACCCTGCCTGCCTAGTGGCCTCACTTGATGCCATCGCGGTTCCAGAACATAATATGGTTTCGGAATGTTTGGTTCACATCCTGGTTGATCTGTTTGATGTCCGGAGAAAACAGCCTGGCCTGCTCCTTCATTCTCTGTGGGGGGAACCAGGAGGAGCTGGCATCAGAGACACGAAACACTACCTGCTGCGAACTGCACCCTGAGCAGAGTGAGCACTCCTGGCTGGAACCTGAGTTTTTCCACAGGAACCTCATTCTTTTGCTCATCTCTGAAGCCAGGGAGGGTCCCAAGTGCCCACCACGCCCGCGATGCCCACGTCATGCCCAGCAGCCCTGGGGACAGAACCTTGGTGGTCAGCCTGTGGGCTCCTCCAAGCCCAGACCCCCATCCGTCAAATAGGCAGGTCCAGGCCCCTGACTGCTCCTCCCTGCCCTGCACGGGGGCCCGTCCAGGGTGACAGCACCTCCCTGGGCTCTGAGCTCGCCCCTGGGAGGCAGCTCCCTGGAACCTGCCCCAGGGCGCCGGCTGCTCAGGGCCCTTGGGAGGCGGGAGGGCAGCTCGACCTGGGCTCCCTGACGCCCGCCTGAGTCCTGCAGCCGGACAGTGAGACGAGGCGAGCCCACCCTCCACCTTCACCTGCTCGCTCATTTTGTTCACCATGCAGGGGTCTAGCACCAGCCCACCTGGCCGCCCCCCCAGGGCGCTGGGCGACTGTCTGTGGCACCTACGCCCATTGCCCTGATCTTAGAACCGCCCAGGGGGCACGTGGAGCCCCATGGCCC
>NW_025795919.1:0-1358 GCF_021613505.1 Equus quagga
TTGTTTCACACTAACCTTTGCCTCTTTCTTCATGTGTCACACTCCCCATGACATTTATGACTTTTTCACACACACTATGGTGTCTCTGACTTCCTGTGCAACACTACCCCGTGTTTCTGACTTCCTGTGTCACACTTCCACTGGTGTCTCAGACATTGTGCATGTGCATAGCACACCCCTTTGCTTCTCTGACAAACTGTGACACACTCCACATTGCATCTCTGACTTTCTGTGTCACACCCAACCTGGTGTATCTGCCTTCGTGTGCAACATTCTACATGGTGTCTTGGTATTTGTGTGTCACATTCCCCCTAGCATCCCTGACTTCCTGTATCACACCCCCCCTGGCATGTATGACTTCAAGTGTAACTCACCCCATGGAGTCTAAGACTTCATGCATCAACCTCCCATTTGTATCTCTGAGTATGTGCGTCACACTCCTCCTGCCATCTATAACTTCGTGTGTAACAGTCACAATGCCGTCTCTGGCTTCCTGTATAACACTCCTACTGGCATCTGTGACCTCGTGTTTCACACTTTCCCTGTCATCTCTGTCTTGGTGACTAGTACTCCCCCTGGTATCATTGTTTTCATGCATAAAACACCCCCGTGGCCTCTGTAGCTTTGTGTATCACAATCCCCATATCTTCTCTAAATTTGTGTGTCACTAAAACCCTCAACACTCCCCCTCTCGTCTCTTACTTCATAATTCACAATGCCCCTGCCGCCTCTGATTTTGTGTGTCATACTATACCTGGTGTCTCTGACTCTCCGTGTAACACACCGCCTGACATCTCTGATGTCTTTCGTAATACTTCTCCTAAGGTCCGTGACATCATGTGTAACATTCCATGTGGCGTCTCAGTCTTTGTGTGATACACTCACTGTGTTGTCTTTGACTTCATGTGTTACACTCCACGTGGAATTTTTGCCTTCGAGTCTAAGACTCTTGTGTGTCCTCTCGGACTTCTTGTATGACAATCACCTTGACAGTTCTGATTTCATCTGTCAAATTCCCCCTGGCATCTCTGACTTTGAGTGTAACACTCCACATTTCATCTCTTGCTTTGCATTTCATGCTCCCACTTACATCATGAATTTCTTATATCACACTAGCCCTGTGTTCTGAATTCCTGTGAAACCGTCTACATGGTGTATCTGACTTCGTGATTAACACTTACCCTGTTATCTCTGACTTCTTGTGTCGCATGTCACCCTCATCTCTGACTTCGTGTCACAAAATTCTGTCATCTCTGACTTCATGTGTCACTCTACCCCTAGTTTCTTTGACTTCATTTGTGACACTTCACCTGGCAACTCTGACTTCGTGTGTAACTCTCACCTTTGACCTCTCTAAA
>NW_025795920.1:0-1358 GCF_021613505.1 Equus quagga
TTTAGAGAGGTCAAAGGTGAGAGTTACACACGAAGTCAGAGTTGCCAGGTGAAGTGTCACAAATGAAGTCAAAGAAACTAGGGGTAGAGTGACACATGAAGTCAGAGATGACAGAATTTTGTGACACGAAGTCAGAGATGAGGGTGACATGCGACACAAGAAGTCAGAGATAACAGGGTAAGTGTTAATCACGAAGTCAGATACACCATGTAGACGGTTTCACAGGAATTCAGAACACAGGGCTAGTGTGATATAAGAAATTCATGATGTAAGTGGGAGCATGAAATGCAAAGCAAGAGATGAAATGTGGAGTGTTACACTCAAAGTCAGAGATGCCAGGGGGAATTTGACAGATGAAATCAGAACTGTCAAGGTGATTGTCATACAAGAAGTCCGAGAGGACACACAAGAGTCTTAGACTCGAAGGCAAAAATTCCACGTGGAGTGTAACACATGAAGTCAAAGACAACACAGTGAGTGTATCACACAAAGACTGAGACGCCACATGGAATGTTACACATGATGTCACGGACCTTAGGAGAAGTATTACGAAAGACATCAGAGATGTCAGGCGGTGTGTTACACGGAGAGTCAGAGACACCAGGTATAGTATGACACACAAAATCAGAGGCGGCAGGGGCATTGTGAATTATGAAGTAAGAGACGAGAGGGGGAGTGTTGAGGGTTTTAGTGACACACAAATTTAGAGAAGATATGGGGATTGTGATACACAAAGCTACAGAGGCCACGGGGGTGTTTTATGCATGAAAACAATGATACCAGGGGGAGTACTAGTCACCAAGACAGAGATGACAGGGAAAGTGTGAAACACGAGGTCACAGATGCCAGTAGGAGTGTTATACAGGAAGCCAGAGACGGCATTGTGACTGTTACACACGAAGTTATAGATGGCAGGAGGAGTGTGACGCACATACTCAGAGATACAAATGGGAGGTTGATGCATGAAGTCTTAGACTCCATGGGGTGAGTTACACTTGAAGTCATACATGCCAGGGGGGGTGTGATACAGGAAGTCAGGGATGCTAGGGGGAATGTGACACACAAATACCAAGACACCATGTAGAATGTTGCACACGAAGGCAGATACACCAGGTTGGGTGTGACACAGAAAGTCAGAGATGCAATGTGGAGTGTGTCACAGTTTGTCAGAGAAGCAAAGGGGTGTGCTATGCACATGCACAATGTCTGAGACACCAGTGGAAGTGTGACACAGGAAGTCAGAAACACGGGGTAGTGTTGCACAGGAAGTCAGAGACACCATAGTGTGTGTGAAAAAGTCATAAATGTCATGGGGAGTGTGACACATGAAGAAAGAGGCAAAGGTTAGTGTGAAACAA
>NW_025795921.1:0-371 GCF_021613505.1 Equus quagga
TAATTTACCAAGTTTGGGATTGCCTCAGATTTAAAATAAGTGATTTTCTAATTTGTGTTTTTCCCCTTTTTATGGAATATGAAGATGCTAAGTTATTTTTCTTTAAATTATACTGATTCTGTCAGCTGCCTCAGATTTGGGAAACCAAATGAAAGAATGGAGGTCAGGGGCTGGCCCCGTGGGCGAGTGGTTAAGTTCGTGCGCTCCGCTGCAGCGGCCCAGGGTTTCGTCGGTTCAAATCCTGGGCGTGGACATGGCACTGCTCATCAGGCCATGCTGAGGCAGCATCCCACATGCCACAACTAGGAAGACCCACAACTAAGAATATACAACTATGTACCGGGAGCCTTTGGGGAGAAAAAGGAAAAAAA
>NW_025795921.1:471-1572 GCF_021613505.1 Equus quagga
CCACATGCCACAACTAGAAGGACCCACAACTAAGAATATGCAGCTATATACGGGGGGCCTTTGGGACGAAAAAGGAAAAAAAATAAAATCTTAAAAAGAAAAAATGGAGGTGAAAGAATATTAGCTAAATTGTCTAGAAACTGGTGTCCCAGCTATGGCCCTGCCTTAGATTGCCTCACCTGGGAGCCTGCTGCTTAAGTATAGAATAGGGGTGGAGAGTTGATCATCTCTCACGGTCTTCCCAGCTTGGGACCTCTTTATATTTGTATATAACCTATCATTTAGCCTCATGAGCTTCATTGCCAAGTCTGAAAGTATAATATTTTGAACAATTAAATGAAAAGACTTAATAAATTTTGCAGATTCTTTGTAATTAACTTGGTTAAATCATTGATATTTAAATAGAATTCAAATGCTTATCAGCAAATCGAGTGAATTCTTCTCTGTCACTGGATTGATTTTCCTATTGGGTAATGAATTGAATTTTGTACATGAATCTCATTCTTCAAAGCCTAAGAACACTTTGAGAAGTGAATACATTGGCAAATAGCCTTGTTGGAAATGTCTTAGAATCCTGTAACGAAAGGGTTGGCCCGGTTGCTTTGGCTGAACCTGAAGTGCTCGCAGTTAGCTATCCCCACCCTGCACGGCACTCCTTCTCTTGCTGTTGTTACTGAGAACTCATGGGACGATTGTCTGCACCTTGTGTAGATGCAGGGAACATACCATGGCAGTTTGAAGTGGATGGCTTCCGTCCTGCTGGTGACATGCCTCACGTGGATGCTGCCGCAGCTGCTGTGCCCACCAGACCTGCCTCCTATCACTACCCAAGTAAGTTTTCCTTTGTTTTAAGTAACAAATAGCATGGCTGCACCCTGAATGCCAGTCTTTGCTCTGTAAGTTCTTTCTGTATCTCTGAAGGACTTTTTGTAAGCATAGGTTATTCAGAGTCTTGGGATTGGGGTTGTCGCTGGTAATGACATTTCTGAAGTAAGTCCCTATTTGAACGTGTGAAGACAGTGCTGAGGAGAAAACTGGGCAGGAAAGGCTTCTCCTGTAGCCTTCCCAGGCCAGTTGCTTTAGAACGTTTTTCTTGTCCAG
>NW_025795922.1:0-1137 GCF_021613505.1 Equus quagga
AATCCTGGGTGTGGACATGGCACTGCTCATCAGGCCACGCTGAGGCGGCATCCCACATGCCACAACTAGAAGGACCCACAACTAAGAATATGCAGCTATATACGGGGGGCCTTTGGGACGAAAAAGGAAAAAAAATAAAATCTTAAAAAGAAAAAATGGAGGTGAAAGACTATTAGCTAAATTGTCTAGAAACTGGTGTCCCAGCTATGGCCCTGCCTTAGATTGCCTCACCTGGGAGCCTGCTGCTTAAGTATAGAATAGGGGTGGAGAGTTGATCATCTCTCCCAGTCTGCCCAGCTTGGGACGTCTTTATATTTGTGTATAACCTATCATTTAGCCTCATGAGCTTCATTGCCAAGTCTGAAAGTATAATATTTTGAACAATGAAAAGACTTAATAAATTTTGCAGATTCTTTGTAATTAACTTGGTTAAATCATTAATATTTACATAGAATTCAAATGCAAATCGAGTGAATTCTTCTCTGTCACTGGATTGATTTTCCTATTCGGTAATGAATTGAATTTTGCACATGAATCTCATTCTTCAAAGCCTAAGAACACTTTGAGAAGTGAATACATTGGCAAATAGCCTTGTTGGAAACGTCTTAGAATCCTGTAATGAAAGGGTTGGCCCGGTTGCTTTGGCTGAACCTTAAGTGCTCGCAGTTAGCTATCCTGACCCTGCACTGCACTCCTTCTCTTGCTGTTGTTACTGAGAACTCATGGGACGATTGTCTGCACCTTGTGTAGATGCAGGAAAAATACCATGGCAGTTTGAAGTGGATGGCTTCCGTCCTGCTGGTGACATGCCTCACGTGGACGCTGCCGCAGCTGCTGTGCCCACCAGACCTGCCTCCTATCACTACCCAAGTAAGTTTTCCTTTGTTTTAACTAACAAATAGTATGGCCGCACCCTGAATGCCAGTCTTTGCTCTGTAAGTTCTTTCTGTATCTCTGAAGGACTTTTTGTAAGCATAGATTATTCAGAGTCTTGGGGTTGGGGTTGTCGCTGTTAATGACATTTCTGAAGTAAGTCACTATTTGAACGTGTGAAGACAGTGCTGAGGAGAAAACTGGGCAGGAAAGGCTTCTGTAGCCTTCCCAGGCCAGTTGCTTTAGAACGTTTTTCTTGTCCAG
>NW_025795923.1:0-9126 GCF_021613505.1 Equus quagga
CTCACACTAGTATATTTATTACCTGGTGGTGTAATGCTTTCTCTCAGAGTGAGTAGAGTATTACAGTATATCTAAAACTTAAGTTTTCCTAGTAGAGTCCTCTTCTCCCTCATTTGTGTCACTTCTGACTTTTCCCTGAGGGTTCAGAAATCTCCCCCATGTCCAAAGGGACAGGAAAATCTGATGGTGTGTTTTTGTATGGCCCGTGAGCTAAGAACGGTTTTTACATTTTCAAAGAGCTGTAAACACACAAGCAAAAAAGACACCACAGAGACATTCTGTGGCCTGCAGAGTCTAAAATATTTTCTCTCTGGCCCTTTACAAAAACGGTTGCCAATCCCTGATACAGCATCTTGAATTCACACAAAATAGCATTCTATGCTACAAAAACACTGAAATTCACTTTTAGCATATATCTGATGAAAAGTGATTGTTTTTATTCCAAAAAATGTTTCTGGAAAAATTGGGATGCATTAAGAAGTCTGTACATCCTGCAGTCCAAATGACACTTTGATTCTCCTTAGCTTGCTTTCAATCACGATAAATAAATCCATCACTATAGTCTTAGATTGTGTGTGTGTGTGTACCTAACCATGATGAGACTTCTTCAACTATGTGAGAACCCTGGGGCCTACTGTGGGCAAGGCGAGGGGAGCAGAGGTCCTTGCAGAATGCTGTCCTAGCTGGACTTGATTCAGGCTGTGAGTAGGATGAGTTACACAACCAGAGTGTATACACTGTAGATTCACTGAGTGCACACTCCATCCCAAACCACTGCTTAGTCCAAAGGGAAAAATCAGGCTGCCAGCAAGTGAGAGACAATGACTCTGTTATGAAATGCACTGAGCCTTGTAAGCAGCCAGAGCAGTAGATAAAAACTTATAGTACATCCTCAATAAAAGAAGAAATGAGATAAGCCACCAGGTGTTTCATCTGGATTTAGAGACAATGCATTTGCCAGTAATCTTACTCCCATAAGAGCTTTTCGATTGCAAGTGACAGAACCCCAGTTCAAACTGGCTCGACCAACTACTCAGTATTGCTCATGAACTACTGAATAACTGTTGTCAACTATTTAACAATGATTTGCTTCAATAAAGCAAAATAAGAGGTATGAATGGGGAGGATTATTATTTGCAGGTGATATTCTATGCCTAAGAAACCTTAGAAACTAATAAGACAAATTAGTTATATGGCTAGATACAGAACAAATGTACAAAGAACAAGGCCATACTTGAATTACTAAGCCAGTTCAAAATAGAAATGGAAAACTGCCCTGTTCTCAAGAGTTTCAAAAATAATAACATGCCTAAGAATAAGTTTTAATAAGAAAAATCAACGACATATAAAGTAAAATGCAGAATTTCATTGAGAGACACAAAACAAGATCTCAATAAATAAACAGAAATATTGTATCCTGACTAGGAAAAGTAAATAGCAAAAAGATGTTAATCTTTCTCAAATTAATTAAAATATTTTATGTAATATTAACAAAGCCCTAACGGTTTACTTTTATTTTTGGGAACTAGATAAGACAATTTTGAATTTTGTGAAGGAGAATAAATTGTGAGTATCACCGAGGAAATTTAGAAAAAACAATAGTGAGTATGGGGCCTTCCCTACCAGATATGAAAACTTACTAAAAAGCTACTGCAATCAAAATATGGTACTGCCCCATGAACAGATAAATAAATCAGTGAAACAAAACTTAGAGTTCAAAAGCCAATGTAAATAAATATGAAAATTTAACATGATAAAGATGCATTTCAATTCAATGGATGAAGTCTTTTTGTATGGCCTTGTATGGATTTTTTATTAAATGATGTTGAGACAATGGACTCTCTATTTAGAACAATAATAAAATTAGACCCTTATACTGTGTAAAGTTCTCATTGTAAAATATAAAACTATTGATGTTAGAGGAATTAACACATAATATGGAAAAAATATTTATCTATCTCAGACTTGGAAAGACCTAAAAATGTTGAAGTCCAAAAACCATTAAAGAAAAAGCTAACCAGTTTGACTAATGAAAAATGAAAATCCTGAATGACAAAAGATGAAGACTAGCCAAGAGAAAACTATTTGCAACACATATAAAAAACTAAGTCTTAATATTCCTGATACTTAAGAGACTTATAGTAATTAGCAATAAAAAGACAGCCCTATAAAAAGTGATTAAAGAATGCAAATACATAATTCACAAAAGAGGAAATGCAAATGGCCAATATCTCTATGAAAATAGGAAATGAAAATTGAAGCAGCTATGTGGGATATGTTGCCAAAAAATTTAAAAGTTTGACAACACCTGGAGCTGGAGAAGGTAGGGTAAGGCAAAACTAGACCTCTCATAGACTCTTGACCAAGTCTCAGGTTCTTCAATATTTTAAAAACAACTCATCAAATTTATTAAACCATAATACATGCAGACCATTTGGCCCAGTAACCCTCCTCCTAAGGACTCTAGCCTACTGACGTAAGAGCAAGAATATGAAATGTATGAATGGAAAGAAATTATTTAAGAAAATCTTGCTTATAAAAGGAAAAAGTGGGAAAAGCTTAAATATCTATGAATATTAGTTGAATAAATTATGGTGCATGCAAAGTAAAGAATGTATGCAACTATTAAAAACAAGGTGACAGATTTGTGTGAATTGACTGTCAAGATGCCCATGATTTATTGGCAAGTGAAAAAAGCAAGCTAAAGAACAATATGTCCAGTCTGATACTAGATTTCATTTTAATAGAATGAGTGTGACAATTTACATTAGATATGTGTGTAAATATAAAATAATTTCAGAAATATTGGAAAAGATGCATAGAAAACTGCTAAGAGCACTTTCATGGAATTAACAAAAAGGGAAGTTTGATTTCTTACTGTTTTTCAGCATTTTTCCAAAAACAGTATTAAAAAAAACAACCTGACTAACAGAAAGAGAACTCAAGAATAAATCCCATTTACAATCGCAACAAAAGGAATAAAATATCTAGGAATAAATTTAAATGAGGTAAAAGACCTATAGAAGGAAAACTATAAGACATTACTGAAAGAAATCAATAATGACGTAAAGAATGGAAAGCTATTCCATGCACATGGCTTGGAAGAATAACATAGTTAAAATGTCCGTACTACCTACAGCAATCTAGAAATTCAATGCAATCCAAATCAGGATCCTAATGACTTTCTTTACGGAAATAGAACAAAAGATCTTACAATTCATATGGGGCAAGAAAAGACCCCAAACAGCCAAAGTAATCCTGAGAAACAAGAACAAAGCTGGTGGCATCACAATCCCTGACTTCAAAATAGATGATCACAAAGCAGGGCCAGACTGGTGGCACAGTGGTTAAGTTTGCATGTTCCAATTCAGTGGCCCAAGGTTCGCCGGTTCAGATCCCAGGGGTGGACCTAGCCACCACTCATCAAGCCGTGCTGTGGCAGGCATATATAAATCCCACATATAAAGTAGAAGTTGATGGGCATGGATGTCAGCTCAGGGCCAATCTTCCTCAGCAAAAAGAGGAGGATTGGCAGCAGATGTTAGCTCAGGGCTAATCTTCCTTTAAAAAAATGCCTACATATATATTACAAAGCTATAGTAATCAAAACAGCATGGTACTCGTACAAAAACAAACATACAGATCAATAGAACAGAACTGAAACCCCAAAAAATAAAACCACACATCTACAGACAGCTAATCTACACAGGAGCCAAGAATGTACAATGGAGAAAGGAAAGCCTCTTCAATAGATGGTGCTGGGAAAACTGGACAGCCACATACAAAAGAATGAAAGTAGGCCATTATCGTTCTCCATACACAAAAATAGACTCAAAATGGACCAAAGACTTGAAGGTAAGACCTGAAACCATAGAACTTCTAGAAGAAAATATAGGCAGTACACTCTTTTTTTTTTTTTTTTTTAATTAATGTTATGATAGATTACAACCCTGTGAGATTTCAATTGTACATTTTTGTTAGTCATGTTGTGGGTACACCACTTCCCCCTTTGTGCCCTCCCCCCACACCCCCTTTTCCCTGGTAACCACCGATCGGATCTCCTTGTCAATATACTAACTTCCACCTATGAGTGGAGTCATATAGAGTTCATCTTTCTCTGACTGGCTTATTTCGTTTAACATAATACTCTCGAGGTCCATCCACATTGCTGTGAATGGGCCAATTTTGTCTTTTTTTATGGCTGAGTAGTATTCCATTGTGTATATATACCACATCTTCTTTATCCAATCATCAGTTTCTGGGCATGTAGGCTGGTTCCACGTCTTGGCTATTGTAAATAATGCTGTGATGAACATAGGGGTGCAACGGACTCTTGGGATTTCTGATTTCAGGTTCTTAGGATAGATACCTAGTAATGGGATGGCTGGGTCATAGGGTATTTCAATTTTTAACTTTTTGAGAAATCTCCGTACTGTTTTCCATAGTGGCTGTACCAGTTTGCATTCCCACCAACAGTGTATGAGGGTTCCTTTTTCTCCACAACCTCTCCAACATTTGTCGCTCTTGGTTTTGGATGTTTTTGCCAATCTAACGGGTGTAAGGTGATATCTTAGTGTAGTTTTGATTTGCATTTCCCTGATGATTAGCGATGATGAACATCTTTTCATGTGTCTATTGGCCATATTCATATCTTCTTTTGAGAAATGTCTGTTCATGTCCTCTGCCCATTTTTTGATCGGGTTGTTTGTTTTTTTGTTGTTGAGCCGTGTGAGTTCTTTGTATATTATGGAGATTAACCCTTTGTCAGATAAGTGGCTTGTAAATATTTTTTCCCAATTAGTGGGCTGTTTTCTTGTTTCAATCCTGTTTTCCCATGCCTTGAAGAAGCTCTTTAGTCTGATGAAGTCCCATTTGTTTATTCTTTCTATTGTTTCCCTCAACTGAGGAGTTATAGTGTCTGAAAAGATTCTTTTGAAACTGATGTCAAAGAGTGTACTGCCTATATTCTCTTCCAGAAGACTTATTGTTTCAGGCCTAATCTTTAGGTCTTTGATCCATTTTGAATTTATTTTGGTGTGTGGTGAAAAAGAATGGTCAATTTTCAATCTTTTACATGTGGCTGTCCAGTTTTCCCAGCACCATTTGTTAAAGAGACTTTCTTTTCTCCATTGTAGGCCCTCTGCTCCTTTGTCGAAGATTAGCTGTCCATAGATGTGTGGTTTTATCTCTGGGCTTTCAATTCTGTTCCATTGATCTGTGGACCTGTTTTTGTACCAGTACCATGCTGTTTTGATCACTGTAGCTTTGTAGTATGTTTTGAAATCGGGGATTGTGATTCCGCCGGCTTTGTTTTTCTTGCTCAGGATTGCTTTAGCAATTCGCGGTCTTTTGTTGCCCCATATGAATTTTAGGATTCTTTGTTCAATTTCTGTGAAAAATGTTCTTGGGATTCTGATTGGGATAGCATTGAATCTGTAGATTGCTTTAGGTAGTATGGACATTTTAACTATGTTTATTCTTCCAATCCATGTGCATGGAATGTCTTTCCATCTCTTTATGTCGTCGTCAATTTCTTTCAAGAAAGTCTTGTAGTTTTCATTGTATAGATCCTTCACTTCCTTGGTTAAGTTTATCCCAAGGTATTTTATTCTTTTTGTTGCGATTGTGAATGGGATTGAGTTCTTGAGTTCTTTTTCTGTTAGTTCATTGTTACTGATTTATGTATGTTGATTTTATACCCTGCTACTTTGCTGTAGTTGTTGATTATTTCTAATAGTTTTTCTATGGATTCTTTGGGGTTTTCTATATATAAGATCATGTCGTCTGCAAACAGCGAGAGTTTTACTTCTTCGTTGCCTATTTGGATTCCTTTTATTTCTTTTTCCTGCCAAATTGCTAGGCAGTACACTCTTTGACATCAGCATTAAAAGGATCTTTTCGAATACCGTGTCTACTCAGACAAGGGAAACAATAAAAAAATAAGTTGGACTTCATCAGACTAAAGAGCTTCTGCAAGTCAAAGGAAACCAGGATCAAAATGAAACAACAACCCACCAACTGGGAGAAAATATTTGCAAATCATATATCCAACAGGGGGTTAATCTCCATAAAATATAAAGAACTCACACAACTGAACTACAAAAAAACAAACAACTCAATCAAAAAATGGGCGGAGCACATGAAAAGACATTTTTCCAAGAAGATATACAGATGGCCAATAGGCACATGAAAAGATGCTCAACATCACAGATCATTAGGGAAATGCAAATCAAAAGTACACTGAGATATCACCTTATGCCCGTTAGAATGGCTACAATTGCCAAGACAAAAAAATAACATGTTGGAGAGGTTGTGGAGAAAAGGGAACCCTCATACGCTTCTGGTGGGAATGCAAACTAGTGCAGCCACTGTGGAAAACACTATGGAGATTTCTCAAAAATTAAAAATAGGACTACCATATGACCCAGCTATCCCACTACTGGTATTTATCCAAACAACTTGAAATCAACAATACGAAGAGACTTATGCACCCTTATGTTCATTGCAGCATCATTCACAATAGCCAAGACGTGGAAGCAACCCTAGTGCCCTCTAACTGATGACTGGATAAAGAAGATGTGGTATATATGTATACTATGGAATACTACTCAGCCATAGAAGAAGACAAAATCACCCCATTTACAACCATACGCATGGAGCTTGAGGGTATTATGTTAAGTGAAATGAGCCAGACAGAGAAAGATGAACACTGTATGATTTCACTCATTTGTGGAAGGTAAAAAAACTCATGAACAAAGAGAACAGATTTGTGCTTACCAGGGGAAGGAGAGTGGGGTTGGCACACGAGGTGGGGGGAGCACATTTATATGGTGTCTGACAAATAATAATCTACAACTGAAATTTCACAATGTCATAGACTCATGACCACAATAAAAAATAAGTACATGTTTGCTCCTAGGAATTAAAGATACATTTCCACAAATACAAACAACATATGTTCAAGGTTGCCCACTACTCCATTATTTTAATAACAAAGGCCTGGAAACAATCCAATGTCCATCCATAACACACAGATTGAATGAGGACTGGTACAGCCACACAATGGAGTACTATGTGGCTGGACAAAAGAATGAAGAAGGTCTCTATGAACTGGTAAGAAGTGATTTTCAGGAAATATTTTTAATTGAGAAAAGCAAGATACAAAGAAGATGTATATGCTAACATTTATGAAAATGCATAAATGACTGGTTTTGCAAAAGAAACTCAGGAAAGATAAACCAGAAATGATTTCAAAAGGGAACAAGGAGGAAGATACATGGACGGGATTGAGACTTCTGAGTACTGCTTTTTTATAATTTTGACCTTGAACCATGCAAATGTTTTACATATTTAAAAAATAAAACTATAAAGACTAAAAAAAATGCAGCCTGGAAATTAGCTACTATGATATCAATTGTATACCCATGCATATCAAAGAGGGCAGCTTTATAAAATTTGATAAAACAGTTAAATGAATTGGAGGGAGATACTTCATCCAACTAGAAAGAAATTACAAATGTCAATGACAAATTGCAGTTTAGTAAGGAATCTTTTTAGGTCCATCGCCAGATTATTCTGAATATGCTACAGGAAAGGTAACTCACCTTTGTCAGTGGCTTTCCCTGATGGCAGTTGATACCGCCGATGAAGATCACGTTAGGCATCACCGGTTTGGGATAGTCAAACACAAAGTCAGTTCGTAACAACCAAATTGACGTATGGCTTAAGAGATCATATTCTGTGACCGTCTTTTGGAAAATCTCAGAAGCAAATTCTAAAACATTTTTGATGAAGTAGCGGCAAAATAAATATTCCTCGAAGTAGAAGATATGTTTCCGCACTCTCTCCCTGAAAGTCAAGGTGTCCGGGAACCCTGAGAGAAATCTATGAACATAGGAAGGAGCACTGGGACACTGCGTACCCTCTTCAAGATGGTGGCAAATTACTACCTTGGTGAAGACCACAGATGGGAGGGAAAAATATTTGGCTACAATGAAGCCACACATATCAAAAGGATCCAGAAAGACGGCATCAAAAGAATTCTCTTCTAGGTATTTTACTAACTTGGCGTCATTAAACAGACTCCTACAATGTGAGTAAAAGTGTTCAATAAAACTATCACCAGATGAAGTCAGCAACGTAGAAAGTAAACTTTGTTCCTGACCTTTCCAGTGAGCCTCAGAGAAAATGTTGAACTGAGGATCCAGCTCCTCCAGAGTGTAAAACGTAGAATATGTCTTTACCGTAAAATTGAGAGATTTCTCTATGTGCCAACTCACCTCTGGCATGACTATGACCACCTCATGCCCTCTGTGGATGAGTTTCTCCACAACCGAATGCATGGTAAACCAGTGGCTCCCATCCATGGGTACCACCAGCAGCCGGCCTGCGTCAGCAAAGCCGGGGGTCAGCAGGAGACACACACACAGAGGAAGGGAGCCGGTCAACATTGCAGGAGCCATGGATCAGATAACCACAGCCTGGAGCAGTCCAGCTGCATGGGTTCTAAGTGCAAGCAATACAGCCGGCAGAGGAAGCACGGGCACAAAACCTGCCTAAGAGAGGGTGTGTATCCATACCACCATTAAAAAAGAATCACTCTCATTGCCGATGATTTACTCATGAAATGATAAGGAATGAGTAGTATTTTCTGAGACACCTATTTGTACGTGTTCCAGATAAGAACAGCTTTCGATCTTTGCCTTTGGGCAGAGATCATGCAGCGAACAGCAGGGCCACTGTAGAAATAATTATGAAGAAAGGCTTTTGGGACTGGCCCTGTGGCCGACTGGTTAAGTTCGCGCGCTCCACTGCAGGCTGCCCACTGTTTCGTCGGTTCGAACCCTGGGCGTGGACATGGCAGTGCTCATCAAGCCACGCGGAGGTGGTGTCCCACATGCCACAACTAGAAGGATCCACAATGAAGAGTATACAACTATGTACCTGGGGGCTTTGGGGAGAAAAAGGAAAAAGTAAAATTAAAAAAAAAAGGCTTTTGTACTCTGAGGACTTAGAAAGATAAAAAGGAAAGTAAATGTCAATAAAGCTGGTATTTTTGCAGTATGTCCCAAAGGAAAACTTGGATTTTATCCTGACTACCAAAGACTCCTTGTCCAGAAAAGACTG
>NW_025795924.1:0-9126 GCF_021613505.1 Equus quagga
CAGTCTTTTCTGGACAAGGAGTCTTTGGTAGTCAGGATAAAATCCAAGTTTTCCTTTGGGACATACTGCAAAAATACCAGCTTTATTGACATTTACTTTCCTTTTTATCTTTCTAAGTCCTCAGAGTACAAAAGCCTTTTTTTTTTAATTTTACTTTTTCCTTTTTCTCCCCAAAGCCCCCAGGTACATAGTTGTATACTCTTCATTGTGGATCCTTCTAGTTGTGGCATGTGGGACACCACCTCCGCGTGGCTTGATGAGCACTGCCATGTCCACGCCCAGGGTTCGAACCGACGAAACAGTGGGCAGCCTGCAGTGGAGCGCGCGAACTTAACCAGTCGGCCACAGGGCCAGTCCCAAAAGCCTTTCTTCATAATTATTTCTACAGTGGCCCTGCTGTTCGCTGCATGATCTCTGCCCAAAGGCAAAGATCGAAAGCTGTTCTTATCTGGAACACGTACAAATAGGTGTCTCAGAAAATACTACTCATTCCTTATCATTTCATGAGTAAATCATCGGCAATGAGAGTGATTCTTTTTTAATGGTGGTATGGATACACACCCTCTCTTAGGCAGGTTTTGTGCCCGTGCTTCCTCTGCCGGCTGTATTGCTTGCACTTAGAACCCATGCAGCTGGACTGCTCCAGGCTGTGGTTATCTGATCCATGGCTCCTGCAATGTTGACCGGCTCCCTTCCTCTGTGTGTGTGTCTCCTGCTGACCCCCGGCTTTGCTGACGCAGGCCGGCTGCTGGTGGTACCCATGGATGGGAGCCACTGGTTTACCATGCATTCGGTTGTGGAGAAACTCATCCACAGAGGGCATGAGGTGGTCATAGTCATGCCAGAGGTGAGTTGGCACATAGAGAAATCTCTCAATTTTACGGTAAAGACATATTCTACGTTTTACACTCTGGAGGAGCTGGATCCTCAGTTCAACATTTTCTCTGAGGCTCACTGGAAAGGTCAGGAACAAAGTTTACTTTCTACGTTGCTGACTTCATCTGGTGATAGTTTTATTGAACACTTTTACTCACATTGTAGGAGTCTGTTTAATGACGCCAAGTTAGTAAAATACCTAGAAGAGAATTCTTTTGATGCCGTCTTTCTGGATCCTTTTGATATGTGTGGCTTCATTGTAGCCAAATATTTTTCCCTCCCATCTGTGGTCTTCACCAAGGTAGTAATTTGCCACCATCTTGAAGAGGGTACGCAGTGTCCCAGTGCTCCTTCCTATGTTCATAGATTTCTCTCAGGGTTCCCGGACACCTTGACTTTCAGGGAGAGAGTGCGGAAACATATCTTCTACTTCGAGGAATATTTATTTTGCCGCTACTTCATCAAAAATGTTTTAGAATTTGCTTCTGAGATTTTCCAAAAGACGGTCACAGAATATGATCTCTTAAGCCATACGTCAATTTGGTTGTTACGAACTGACTTTGTGTTTGACTATCCCAAACCGGTGATGCCTAACGTGATCTTCATCGGCGGTATCAACTGCCATCAGGGAAAGCCACTGACAAAGGTGAGTTACCTTTCCTGTAGCATATTCAGAATAATCTGGCGATGGACCTAAAAAGATTCCTTACTAAACTGCAATTTGTCATTGACATTTGTAATTTCTTTCTAGTTGGATGAAGTATCTCCCTCCAATTCATTTAACTGTTTTATCAAATTTTATAAAGCTGCCCTCTTTGATATGCATGGGTATACAATTGATATCATAGTAGCTAATTTCCAGGCTGCATTTTTTTTAGTCTTTATAGTTTTATTTTTTAAATATGTAAAACATTTGCATGGTTCAAGGTCAAAATTATAAAAAAGCAGTACTCAGAAGTCTCAATCCCGTCCATGTATCTTCCTCCTTGTTCCCTTTTGAAATCATTTCTGGTTTATCTTTCCTGAGTTTCTTTTGCAAAACCAGTCATTTATGCATTTTCATAAATGTTAGCATATACATCTTCTTTGTATCTTGCTTTTCTCAATTAAAAATATTTCCTGAAAATCACTTCTTACCAGTTCATAGAGACCTTCTTCATTCTTTTGTCCAGCCACATAGTACTCCATTGTGTGGCTGTACCAGTCCTCATTCAATCTGTGTGTTATGGATGGACATTGGATTGTTTCCAGGCCTTTGTTATTAAAATAATGGAGTAGTGGGCAACCTTGAACATATGTTGTTTGTATTTGTGGAAATGTATCTTTAATTCCTAGGAGCAAACATGTACTTATTTTTTATTGTGGTCATGAGTCTATGACATTGTGAAATTTCAGTTGTAGATTATTATTTGTCAGACACCATATAAATGTGCTCCCCCCACCTCGTGTGCCAACCCCACTCTCCTTCCCCTGGTAAGCACAAATCTGTTCTCTTTGTTCATGAGTTTTTTTACCTTCCACAAATGAGTGAAATCATACAGTGTTCATCTTTCTCTGTCTGGCTCATTTCACTTAACATAATACCCTCAAGCTCCATGCGTATGGTTGTAAATGGGGTGATTTTGTCTTCTTCTATGGCTGAGTAGTATTCCATAGTATACATATATACCACATCTTCTTTATCCAGTCATCAGTTAGAGGGCACTAGGGTTGCTTCCACGTCTTGGCTATTGTGAATGATGCTGCAATGAACATAAGGGTGCATAAGTCTCTTCGTATTGTTGATTTCAAGTTGTTTGGATAAATACCAGTAGTGGGATAGCTGGGTCATATGGTAGTCCTATTTTTAATTTTTGAGAAATCTCCATAGTGTTTTCCACAGTGGCTGCACTAGTTTGCATTCCCACCAGAAGCGTATGAGGGTTCCCTTTTCTCCACAACCTCTCCAACATGTTATTTTTTTGTCTTGGCAATTGTAGCCATTCTAACGGGCATAAGGTGATATCTCAGTGTACTTTTGATTTGCATTTCCCTAATGATCTGTGATGTTGAGCATCTTTTCATGTGCCTATTGGCCATCTGTATATCTTCTTGGAAAAATGTCTTTTCATGTGCTCCGCCCATTTTTTGATTGAGTTGTTTGTTTTTTTGTAGTTCAGTTGTGTGAGTTCTTTATATTTTATGGAGATTAACCCCCTGTTGGATATATGATTTGCAAATATTTTCTCCCAGTTGGTGGGTTGTTGTTTCATTTTGATCCTGGTTTCCTTTGACTTGCAGAAGCTCTTTAGTCTGATGAAGTCCAACTTATTTTTTTATTGTTTCCCTTGTCTGAGTAGACACGGTATTCGAAAAGATCCTTTTAATGCTGATGTCAAAGAGTGTACTGCCTAGCAATTTGGCAGGAAAAAGAAATAAAAGGAATCCAAATAGGCAACGAAGAAGTAAAACTCTCGCTGTTTGCAGACGACATGATCTTATATATAGAAAACCCCAAAGAATCCATAGAAAAACTATTAGAAATAATCAACAACTACAGCAAAGTAGCAGGGTATAAAATCAACATACATAAATCAGTAACAATGAACTAACAGAAAAAGAACTCAAGAACTCAATCCCATTCACAATCGCAACAAAAAGAATAAAATACCTTGGGATAAACTTAACCAAGGAAGTGAAGGATCTATACAATGAAAACTACAAGACTTTCTTGAAAGAAATTGACGACGACATAAAGAGATGGAAAGACATTCCATGCACATGGATTGGAAGAATAAACATAGTTAAAATGTCCATACTACCTAAAGCAATCTACAGATTCAATGCTATCCCAATCAGAATCCCAAGAACATTTTTCACAGAAATTGAACAAAGAATCCTAAAATTCATATGGGGCAACAAAAGACCGCGAATTGCTAAAGCAATCCTGAGCAAGAAAAACAAAGCCGGCGGAATCACAATCCCCGATTTCAAAACATACTACAAAGCTACAGTGATCAAAACAGCATGGTACTGGTACAAAAACAGGTCCACAGATCAATGGAACAGAATTGAAAGCCCAGAGATAAAACCACACATCTATGGACAGCTAATCTTCGACAAAGGAGCAGAGGGCCTACAATGGAGAAAAGAAAGTCTCTTTAACAAATGGTGCTGGGAAAACTGGACAGCCACATGTAAAAGATTGAAAATTGACCATTCTTTTTCACCACACACCAAAATAAATTCAAAATGGATCAAAGACCTAAAGATTAGGCCTGAAACAATAAGTCTTCTGGAAGAGAATATAGGCAGTACACTCTTTGACATCAGTTTCAAAAGAATCTTTTCAGACACTATAACTCCTCAGTTGAGGGAAACAATAGAAAGAATAAACAAATGGGACTTCATCAGACTAAAGAGCTTCTTCAAGGCATGGGAAAACAGGATTGAAACAAGAAAACAGCCCACTAATTGGGAAAAAATATTTACAAGCCACTTATCTGACAAAGGGTTAATCTCCATAATATACAAAGAACTCACACGGCTCAACAACAAAAAAACAAACAACCCGATCAAAAAATGGGCAGAGGACATGAACAGACATTTCTCAAAAGAAGATATGAATATGGCCAATAGACACATGAAAAGATGTTCATCATCGCTAATCATCAGGGAAATGCAAATCAAAACTACACTAAGATATCACCTTACACCCGTTAGATTGGCAAAAACATCCAAAACCAAGAGCGACAAATGTTGGAGAGGTTGTGGAGAAAAAGGAACCCTCATACACTGTTGGTGGGAATGCAAACTGGTACAGCCACTATGGAAAACAGTACGGAGATTTCTCAAAAAGTTAAAAATTGAAATACCCTATGACCCAGCCATCCCATTACTAGGTATCTATCCTAAGAACCTGAAATCAGAAATCCCAAGAGTCCGTTGCACCCCTATGTTCATCACAGCATTATTTACAATAGCCAAGACGTGGAACCAGCCTACATGCCCAGAAACTGATGATTGGATAAAGAAGATGTGGTATATATACACAATGGAATACTACTCAGCCATAAAAAAAGACAAAATTGGCCCATTCACAGCAATGTGGATGGACCTCGAGAGTATTATGTTAAACGAAATAAGCCAGTCAGAGAAAGATGAACTCTATATGACTCCACTCATAGGTGGAAGTTAGTATATTGACAAGGAGATCCGATCGGTGGTTACCAGGGAAAAGGGGGTGTGGGGGGAGGGCACAAAGGGGGAAGTGGTGTACCCACAACATGACTAACAAAAATGTACAATTGAAATCTCACAGGGTTGTAATCTATCATAACATTAATTAAAAAAAAAAAAAAAAAAGAGTGTACTGCCTATATTTTCTTCTAGAAGTTCTATGGTTTCAGGTCTTACCTTCAAGTCTTTGGTCCATTTTGAGTCTATTTTTGTGTATGGAGAACGATAATGGCCTACTTTCATTCTTTTGTATGTGGCTGTCCAGTTTTCCCAGCACCATCTATTGAAGAGGCTTTCCTTTCTCCATTGTACATTCTTGGCTCCTGTGTAGATTAGCTGTCTGTAGATGTGTGGTTTTATTTTTTGGGGTTTCAGTTCTGTTCTATTGATCTGTATGTTTGTTTTTGTACGAGTACCATGCTGTTTTGATTACTATAGCTTTGTAATATATATGTAGGCATTTTTTTAAAGGAAGATTAGCCCTGAGCTAACATCTGCTGCCAATCCTCCTCTTTTTGCTGAGGAAGATTGGCCCTGAGCTGACATCCATGCCCATCAACTTCTACTTTATATGTGGGATTTATATATGCCTGCCACAGCACGGCTTGATGAGTGGTGGCTAGGTCCACCCCTGGGATCTGAACCGGCGAACCTTGGGCCACTGAATTGGAACATGCAAACTTAACCACTGTGCCACCAGTCTGGCCCTGCTTTGTGATCATCTATTTTGAAGTCAGGGATTGTGATGCCACCAGCTTTGTTCTTGTTTCTCAGGATTACTTTGGCTGTTTGGGGTCTTTTCTTGCCCCATATGAATTGTAAGATCTTTTGTTCTATTTCCGTAAAGAAAGTCATTAGGATCCTGATTTGGATTGCATTGAATTTCTAGATTGCTGTAGGTAGTACGGACATTTTAACTATGTTATTCTTCCAAGCCATGTGCATGGAATAGCTTTCCATTCTTTACGTCATTATTGATTTCTTTCAGTAATGTCTTATAGTTTTCCTTCTATAGGTCTTTTACCTCATTTAAATTTATTCCTAGATATTTTATTCCTTTTGTTGCGATTGTAAATGGGATTTATTCTTGAGTTCTCTTTCTGTTAGTCAGGTTGTTTTTTTTAATACTGTTTTTGGAAAAATGCTGAAAAACAGTAAGAAATCAAACTTCCCTTTTTGTTAATTCCATGAAAGTGCTCTTAGCAGTTTTCTATGCATCTTTTCCAATATTTCTGAAATTATTTTATATTTACACACATATCTAATGTAAATTGTCACACTCATTCTATTAAAATGAAATCTAGTATCAGACTGGACATATTGTTCTTTAGCTTGCTTTTTTCACTTGCCAATAAATCATGGGCATCTTGACAGTCAATTCACACAAATCTGTCACCTTGTTTTTAATAGTTGCATACATTCTTTACTTTGCATGCACCATAATTTATTCAACTAATATTCATAGATATTTAAGCTTTTCCCACTTTTTCCTTTTATAAGCAAGATTTTCTTAAATAATTTCTTTCCATTCATACATTTCATATTCTTGCTCTTACGTCAGTAGGCTAGAGTCCTTAGGAGGAGGGTTACTGGGCCAAATGGTCTGCATGTATTATGGTTTAATAAATTTGATGAGTTGTTTTTAAAATATTGAAGAACCTGAGACTTGGTCAAGAGTCTATGAGAGGTCTAGTTTTGCCTTACCCTACCTTCTCCAGCTCCAGGTGTTGTCAAACTTTTAAATTTTTTGGCAACATATCCCACATAGCTGCTTCAATTTTCATTTCCTATTTTCATAGAGATATTGGCCATTTGCATTTCCTCTTTTGTGAATTATGTATTTGCATTCTTTAATCACTTTTTATAGGGCTGTCTTTTTATTGCTAATTACTATAAGTCTCTTAAGTATCAGGAATATTAAGACTTAGTTTTTTATATGTGTTGCAAATAGTTTTCTCTTGGCTAGTCTTCATCTTTTGTCATTCAGGATTTTCATTTTTCATTAGTCAAACTGGTTAGCTTTTTCTTTAATGGTTTTTGGACTTCAACATTTTTAGGTCTTTCCAAGTCTGAGATAGATAAATATTTTTTCCATATTATGTGTTAATTCCTCTAACATCAATAGTTTTATATTTTACAATGAGAACTTTACACAGTATAAGGGTCTAATTTTATTATTGTTCTAAATAGAGAGTCCATTGTCTCAACATCATTTAATAAAAAATCCATACAAGGCCATACAAAAAGACTTCATCCATTGAATTGAAATGCATCTTTATCATGTTAAATTTTCATATTTATTTACATTGGCTTTTGAACTCTAAGTTTTGTTTCACTGATTTATTTATCTGTTCATGGGGCAGTACCATATTTTGATTGCAGTAGCTTTTTAGTAAGTTTTCATATCTGGTAGGGAAGGCCCCATACTCACTATTGTTTTTTCTAAATTTCCTCGGTGATACTCACAATTTATTCTCCTTCACAAAATTCAAAATTGTCTTATCTAGTTCCCAAAAATAAAAGTAAACCGTTAGGGCTTTGTTAATATTACATAAAATATTTTAATTAATTTGAGAAAGATTAACATCTTTTTGCTATTTACTTTTCCTAGTCAGGATACAATATTTCTGTTTATTTATTGAGATCTTGTTTTGTGTCTCTCAATGAAATTCTGCATTTTACTTTATATGTCGTTGATTTTTCTTATTAAAACTTATTCTTAGGCATGTTATTATTTTTGAAACTCTTGAGAACAGGGCAGTTTTCCATTTCTATTTTGAACTGGCTTAGTAATTCAAGTATGGCCTTGTTCTTTGTACATTTGTTCTGTATCTAGCCATATAACTAATTTGTCTTATTAGTTTCTAAGGTTTCTTAGGCATAGAATATCACCTGCAAATAATAATCCTCCCCATTCATACCTCTTATTTTGCTTTATTGAAGCAAATCATTGTTAAATAGTTGACAACAGTTATTCAGTAGTTCATGAGCAATACTGAGTAGTTGGTCGAGCCAGTTTGAACTGGGGTTCTGTCACTTGCAATCGAAAAGCTCTTATGGGAGTAAGATTACTGGCAAATGCATTGTCTCTAAATCCAGATGAAACACCTGGTGGCTTATCTCATTTCTTCTTTTATTGAGGATGTACTATAAGTTTTTATCTACTGCTCTGGCTGCTTACAAGGCTCAGTGCATTTCATAACAGAGTCATTGTCTCTCACTTGCTGGCAGCCTGATTTTTCCCTTTGGACTAAGCAGTGGTTTGGGATGGAGTGTGCACTCAGTGAATCTACAGTGTATACACTCTGGTTGTGTAACTCATCCTACTCACAGCCTGAATCAAGTCCAGCTAGGACAGCATTCTGCAAGGACCTCTGCTCCCCTCGCCTTGCCCACAGTAGGCCCCAGGGTTCTCACATAGTTGAAGAAGTCTCATCATGGTTAGGTACACACACACACACAATCTAAGACTATAGTGATGGATTTATTTATCGTGATTGAAAGCAAGCTAAGGAGAATCAAAGTGTCATTTGGACTGCAGGATGTACAGACTTCTTAATGCATCCCAATTTTTCCAGAAACATTTTTTGGAATAAAAACAATCACTTTTCATCAGATATATGCTAAAAGTGAATTTCAGTGTTTTTGTAGCATAGAATGCTATTTTGTGTGAATTCAAGATGCTGTATCAGGGATTGGCAACCGTTTTTGTAAAGGGCCAGAGAGAAAATATTTTAGACTCTGCAGGCCACAGAATGTCTCTGTGGTGTCTTTTTTGCTTGTGTGTTTACAGCTCTTTGAAAATGTAAAAACCGTTCTTAGCTCACGGGCCATACAAAAACACACCATCAGATTTTCCTGTCCCTTTGGACATGGGGGAGATTTCTGAACCCTCAGGGAAAAGTCAGAAGTGACACAAATGAGGGAGAAGAGGACTCTACTAGGAAAACTTAAGTTTTAGATATACTGTAATACTCTACTCACTCTGAGAGAAAGCATTACACCACCAGGTAATAAATATACTAGTGTGAG
>NW_025795925.1:0-1537 GCF_021613505.1 Equus quagga
TTGGATTTTATCCTGACTACCAAAGACTCCTTGTCCAGAAAAGACTGGAAGCCCCACACCCTCACCACTGGCAGTGGACTTGAGGTTCCCAAGGGTCTCTCAAACGCCTGGCTTTGCTGCTTCTCTTGTTCCATCTCCAAACCATCTGAGGCCTCAAAATGCTGACATGAAATTGACAAGTCCACTTACATGGCCCATTTTAGGGGTGCGATGGAATGTGACTGTCATCTATTTTTACTCAATTTCCATACACTCATCACATGCAGTGGGCGGTCACCTGCCCAGAAGCTCTCTGCTGGGACTCTTCTCTGTTCTGCTTCCACATTCCTCTGTCTAGACCTCTGCTCTGGGCTCGCCCAACAGGCCTGGTGTCCTTCGTCAGGAATCTCTATATCTGTCTCCCGCACTCCACCAAACACACCCTCGTCCCGCAGTCCGCTCCCCCCCAACCGCCCAATGCCTCGCACAGAGAAAGCACACAAGGAATGTTTGCTGCAGTGGTCTGAATCACCGTTGCCGTTCTCATCATTCACTTTTGGCTGAAGCCAAAATGATTTTCTCCCTGTCTTCCTCATTCACGCCTGGAAGGAGGCTGCGTTGGACAGGGGAGATGCCAGAAGAGCCTAAACGGGCTACAGAAATAACGCACTGAAGGTACCAAAGCGAGCAACAGAGGATAATTTCGAGGTATTTTTAGTGTACTCTTCAGCAAGTACTTCCAGTTGGTGGGGACGAACTACACTCTGAGGATGTTGTAAAAGCTCGAGGTTATTTGGAACGTTTTTCACAGGGTTTCCACAAGAGAAACATCTGGAAAATTATTTGAAAGTGAAGGTGAACTTGAAGCCCTACACAAATGTTTCCAGTGGTTAGCCACTTGGGAATTACCCAGGCCAGAAAACGTATGATCTTTGTATGGATTGCGAACAGCAAAAACTACAAACGTAAAGATGTGAATGAATGAGCGAGCGGCGGAAAGGTCAAGCTGACCCAGGAATCCATGGGTCACTGCAGGAGCCAGCTCTGCCGCCCACTGCGACCATCGAACTCTCCGGGAAGAAGAACTACATTGCCCATAAGACCCCGTCAGACGGGCCAGCGCTCCTGCGGGGTATGCTGGGAGGCGTAGTCCCGGTGTTCCCTAGATTGCTTGCGCTGGGGGCCGTGGGAGACCAGCCCTCGCCATCACGGCGGCCCCCGCTGTGGGCACGTCCGTTCGCTTCGAGACTTGGCTGTGGCGGGGGTCAGGGCTTTAGGCAGTAAGTGGGGCCGGCGGCCGGGGACGCGGGGACGAGGGAGGCTTGGGGCCCTGCGGGCGGCTGGGCCTGAGGAGGGCGGGGCGAGGGTCTGCGCCGTCAGCCCCGGGACGCGGCGTTTCCCGGCGTCCGCTCGGGGGTCCCCGGCCGCGGGCTCGGCCCCCTCACAGTCCCCGGCCCGCGGTGGCTTGGGGGTCCTGAGGGCCTGACCTCGGCGGTGCGGTGGGGGAGACAGGAGCCCGGACGCGAGCTCGAGGCCACACCTTCCCGTTGCAGTTTTC
>NW_025795926.1:0-1537 GCF_021613505.1 Equus quagga
GAAAACTGCAACGGGAAGGTGTGGCCTCGAGCTCGCGTCCGGGCTCCTGTCTCCCCCACCGCACCGCCGAGGTCAGGCCCTCAGGACCCCCAAGCCACCGCGGGCCGGGGACTGTGAGGGGGCCGAGCCCGCGGCCGGGGACCCCCGAGCGGACGCCGGGAAACGCCGCGTCCCGGGGCTGACGGCGCAGACCCTCGCCCCGCCCTCCTCAGGCCCAGCCGCCCGCAGGGCCCCAAGCCTCCCTCGTCCCCGCGTCCCCGGCCGCCGGCCCCACTTACTGCCTAAAGCCCTGACCCCCGCCACAGCCAAGTCTCGAAGCGAACGGACGTGCCCACAGCGGGGGCCGCCGTGATGGCGAGGGCTGGTCTCCCACGGCCCCCAGCGCAAGCAATCTAGGGAACACCGGGACTACGCCTCCCAGCATACCCCGCAGGAGCGCTGGCCCGTCTGACGGGGTCTTATGGGCAATGTAGTTCTTCTTCCCGGAGAGTTCGATGGTCGCAGTGGGCGGCAGAGCTGGCTCCTGCAGTGACCCATGGATTCCTGGGTCAGCTTGACCTTTCCGCCGCTCGCTCATTCATTCACATCTTTACGTTTGTAGTTTTTGCTGTTCGCAATCCATACAAAGATCATACGTTTTCTGGCCTGGGTAATTCCCAAGTGGCTAACCACTGGAAACATTTGTGTAGGGCTTCAAGTTCACCTTCACTTTCAAATAATTTTCCAGATGTTTCTCTTGTGGAAACCCTGTGAAAAACGTTCCAAATAACCTCGAGCTTTTACAACATCCTCAGAGTGTAGTTCGTCCCCACCAACTGGAAGTACTTGCTGAAGAGTACACTAAAAATACCTCGAAATTATCCTCTGTTGCTCGCTTTGGTACCTTCAGTGCGTTATTTCTGTAGCCCGTTTAGGCTCTTCTGGCATCTCCCCTGTCCAACGCAGCCTCCTTCCAGGCGTGAATGAGGAAGACAGGGAGAAAATCATTTTGGCTTCAGCCAAAAGTGAATGATGAGAACGGCAACGGTGATTCAGACCACTGCAGCAAACATTCCTTGTGTGCTTTCTCTGTGCGAGGCATTGGGCGGTTGGGGGGGAGCGGACTGCGGGACGAGGGTGTGTTTGGTGGAGTGCGGGAGACAGATATAGAGATTCCTGACGAAGGACACCAGGCCTGTTGGGCGAGCCCAGAGCAGAGGTCTAGACAGAGGAATGTGGAAGCAGAACAGAGAAGAGTCCCAGCAGAGAGCTTCTGGGCAGGTGACCGCCCACTGCATGTGATGAGTGTATGGAAATTGAGTAAAAATAGATGACAGTCACATTCCATCGCACCCCTAAAATGGGCCATGTAAGTGGACTTGTCAATTTCATGTCAGCATTTTGAGGCCTCAGATGGTTTGGAGATGGAACAAGAGAAGCAGCAAAGCCAGGCGTTTGAGAGACCCTTGGGAACCTCAAGTCCACTGCCAGTGGTGAGGGTGTGGGGCTTCCAGTCTTTTCTGGACAAGGAGTCTTTGGTAGTCAGGATAAAATCCAA
>NW_025795927.1:0-1713 GCF_021613505.1 Equus quagga
TTTGAAGGAGTAGGGCTAGACTGGGTTCCACTGTCCTCCCAGTTCAGTGAGTTCGATGAGAGTACGTGGAGAGGAGTGGACATGATTGTGAAAGGCTTCCTTCTGTGCTTGTTTCAGAACTTTGGTAATGAAAAGTTGAAATAAATAACCTTGGTGGGAGGCATTGGGTTTCCCCTTTAACAGATAAAAATTTGAACCTGAAAGTGGAATGGAGCCAGAATCTGAGAGAAATGAGGAAGCCCGGATCTTTGATTGCTGTGTAAACTCATCTAGCCTCCCATTCTGCAGAGATCGAACAACTGCCCTGACCTGTGTAGACTGGACCGAAATTCTTTCTGGCCAGACCCAGTAGTCAGCTGTGCTGGGCCTCACCAAAAATCGACAAAGACTGGAAGTGATTTCTTTTTCTTTCCCCATTAAAACTATGTTAATGTTTTCCTGAATGATGATCTGCAGTTCCTGATAAGGTATTTAATTACATCCCTGAGTGTAAGTCCCCTGCACAGACCCAAGGAGACTGTGTTATTGGTGACTCTTAGTTTAATGGCCTACGTGGGCTCTGAGACACAGCACCCACACACATGCATAACACAGACTCTATCATCAAGTGATACTTCCTTCTCATCGGACAGATGAGAGTCAGACCAGGACTCCTGTTCTCAAGCAAGGTACAACACCCTACCTTTCCCAAGAGCTAAGCTGCCATCTGAAACAAGGATGGAAGCACTACTGTGTCCACAGGCCTTTTGATGAAAGTTTACTTATGTAGTTATGCTGCATCCAGGCTTTTTGTAAAAGGGCCTTCTTTGGGATCAGAATTCCTCATTGAAAATTATGCTTACTTTATATTTACAATATATGTAACATTTGACATATATAAAATTTTTATACATATATATTCTTTAATAGATATATAAAAAGACATTTTCTATATATTTATAAATATATGACCAAACATATATAAACTTAAGTATTTCAATATATTTTATAAATGTCTCTATATAATAGGTGGATATAAAAGCGTATGTGGCTTTATCATCTCTAAACCCCTCTGAGTGACTCATGAGCCGCACTGAACTCTCTGGTTCAGCAGGCGGCAGGGTCCCACCCTTGGGTGGAAGGCGAGGCTCAGGTGGGGCCTGGGTGGTGCTGGCACTGTCACTGATAGGGAGTAAAGGGGATAAGCTGACTTGCAACTCCTTGCTGTCAAAACAACCAGAGCCGGGTCTTGCCGAGATCAGAAAGCCATGCCTAACTTTAATAGACTGAAAACTCTAGTCTCCCCAGTTTTTAGAAACATCATTATTGCACTTGCCCATCAGTTGGCTGAAGCGTCACTCATTCACCAAACACCTGCTGACTATCTGCCGGGTCCTGAGTGCTGGACTGGCCACTACAGACCCAAAGGATCGAGAGGGTCCATGGGATGCCTTTGTACGTCCCACCCAATTTTGCTGTGAACCTAAAACTGCTCTAAAAAACAACGTCTATGGGGGCTGGCCCCGTGGCCGAGTGGTTAAGTTCGCGCGCTCCGCTGCAGGAGGCCCAGTGTTTCGTTGGTTTGAATCCTGGGCGCGGACATGGCACTGCTCATCAGACCACGCTGAGGCAGCGTCCCACATGCCACAACTAGAAGGACCCACAACGAAGAATATACAAATATGTACAGGGGGCTTTGGGGAGAAAAAGGAAAAAATAAAAAAATCTTTAAAA
>NW_025795927.1:1813-3022 GCF_021613505.1 Equus quagga
TTTGGGGAGAAAAAGGAAAAAAAAAAAAAATCTTTAAAAAAAAAAAGTCTATTTTTTTTTAAAAAAAAAAAAAAGCAGATGGAGACTCACTCCTGGCCCCCAGGAGCCTACCTCTGGCCAGGGAGACAGACAAACGATGCCACTCAGGTGAAGGTGGCCAGGGAGAACGAGGCTCGCCTCCGCCAGCTGTCTTATTAACACCTGCCTGAGGATGGCAGGAGCAGGGTTTAGAGCCACCTGCTGCACCATCACCTCTGGACAGCAACAACCAGGAGCCTCTGGCACCTTCATCTGCTTCTACAGCCTGAGGCTGTGGAGAGCAATTCCCAGTCAATAGGCGCTCAACTGAGGACACCTCTGCAAAGCCCCAGGTACCTGACTTGAGCCCACACCGAAAGAGGTAGAGCCCCTGCTCCTCCCACCTTCCAAGGCAAGTGTGGGCCCCAGCTCTGTCCTAGGCTGACGAGGGGCCCAGCAGGCCTGAGACTTGGTGTTCAAGAGGCCACTGGCCTATGTCCGAGAAGGCATAAGAGGACAAAGCAGGCGGGCCAGCCCCGCGGCCCAGTGGTTAAGTTAGGCATGCTCCACTTCAGCAGCCTGGGTTCGGTTCTGGCTGTGGAGCTACACCACTTATTGGTGGCCATGCTGTGGCAGTGACCCACATACAAAATAGAGCACAGTTGGCACAGATGTTAGCTCAGGGTGAATCTTTCTCAGCAAAAGAAAAAAAACAAAGCAGGGGTGGCACTGGACTATCTGTGAGGCTGGATGCCCTTCCCACTTTCCCAGACAGCCCTCCTGTACCGGTTCTGAATCACCTCCTCTCTGGAGCCCTCTCCAATTTCCCTGGACACGGTTCCAGGCTCCCTTCTCTGTGCACTTGTGCACATTGTGTGAGTTTTTCCACTTCCCAGTTCCGCCCTCTGGGCCACAACTCCCCCAGCCCTCCTGTCTCTAGCACAGACCTAGCCCAGCGGGATTCTGAACTCGAGTCTGGAAAGCTTCAGTGTAGGACATCACATTTCAGAATCTCTTAGTAACTTGCATGAAAGCTTCCCAATAAAGCCTGTGGAGTTGAGTGTCTTTTCCAGGAAGAAAGAAAAGGCTTTTGCTTTTTACCTTTGGGAAGAGCTAGTCTAGACCCCCCAGGACGTGCAGTGGAGAGAAAATCCAATGACATGACCTACTAAATATCTCTTGCCTTTGGAC
>NW_025795928.1:0-1209 GCF_021613505.1 Equus quagga
GTCCAAAGGCAAGAGATATTTAGTAGGTCATGTCATTGGATTTTCTCTCCACTGCACGTCCTGGGGGGTCTAGACTAGCTCTTCCCAAAGGTAAAAAGCAAAAGCCTTTTCTTTCTTCCTGGAAAAGACACTCAACTCCACAGGCTTTATTGGGAAGCTTTCATGCAAGTTACTAAGAGATTCTGAAATGTGATGTCCTACACTGAAGCTTTCCAGACTCGAGTTCAGAATCCCGCTGGGCTAGGTCTGTGCTAGAGACAGGAGGGCTGGGGGAGTTGTGGCCCAGAGGGCGGAACTGGGAAGTGGAAAAACTCACACAATGTGCACAAGTGCACAGAGAAGGGAGCCTGGAACCGTGTCCAGGGAAATTGGAGAGGGCTCCAGAGAGGAGGTGATTCAGAACCGGTACAGGAGGGCTGTCTGGGAAAGTGGGAAGGGCATCCAGCCTCACAGATAGTCCAGTGCCACCCCTGCTTTGTTTTTTTTCTTTTGCTGAGAAAGATTCACCCTGAGCTAACATCTGTGCCAACTGTGCTCTATTTTGTATGTGGGTCACTGCCACAGCATGGCCACCAATAAGTGGTGTAGCTCCACAGCCAGAACCGAACCCAGGCTGCTGAAGTGGAGCATGCCTAACTTAACCACTGGGCCGCGGGGCTGGCCCGCCTGCTTTGTCCTCTTATGCCTTCTCGGACATAGGCCAGTGGCCTCTTGAACACCAAGTCTCAGGCCTGCTGGGCCCCTCGTCAGCCTAGGACAGAGCTGGGGCCCACACTTGCCTTGGAAGGTGGGAGGAGCAGGGGCTCTACCTCTTTCGGTGTGGGCTCAAGTCAGGTACCTGGGGCTTTGCAGAGGTGTCCTCAGTTGAGCGCCTATTGACTGGGAATTGCTCTCCACAGCCTCAGGCTGTAGAAGCAGATGAAGGTGCCAGAGGCTCCTGGTTGTTGCTGTCCAGAGGTGATGGTGCAGCAGGTGGCTCTAAACCCTGCTCCTGCCATCCTCAGGCAGGTGTTAATAAGACAGCTGGCGGAGGCGAGCCTCGTTCTCCCTGGCCACCTTCACCTGAGTGGCATCGTTTGTCTGTCTCCCTGGCCAGAGGTAGGCTCCTGGGGGCCAGGAGTGAGTCTCCATCTGCTTTTTTTTTTTTTTAAAAAAAAATAGACTTTTTTTTTTTAAAGATTTTTTTTTTTTTTCCTTTTTCTCCCCAAA
>NW_025795928.1:1309-3022 GCF_021613505.1 Equus quagga
TTTTAAAGATTTTTTTATTTTTTCCTTTTTCTCCCCAAAGCCCCCTGTACATATTTGTATATTCTTCGTTGTGGGTCCTTCTAGTTGTGGCATGTGGGACGCTGCCTCAGCGTGGTCTGATGAGCAGTGCCATGTCCGCGCCCAGGATTCAAACCAACGAAACACTGGGCCTCCTGCAGCGGAGCGCGCGAACTTAACCACTCGGCCACGGGGCCAGCCCCCATAGACGTTGTTTTTTAGAGCAGTTTTAGGTTCACAGCAAAATTGGGTGGGACGTACAAAGGCATCCCATGGACCCTCTCGATCCTTTGGGTCTGTAGTGGCCAGTCCAGCACTCAGGACCCGGCAGATAGTCAGCAGGTGTTTGGTGAATGAGTGACGCTTCAGCCAACTGATGGGCAAGTGCAATAATGATGTTTCTAAAAACTGGGGAGACTAGAGTTTTCAGTCTATTAAAGTTAGGCATGGCTTTCTGATCTCGGCAAGACCCGGCTCTGGTTGTTTTGACAGCAAGGAGTTGCAAGTCAGCTTATCCCCTTTACTCCCTATCAGTGACAGTGCCAGCACCACCCAGGCCCCACCTGAGCCTCGCCTTCCACCCAAGGGTGGGACCCTGCCGCCTGCTGAACCAGAGAGTTCAGTGCGGCTCATGAGTCACTCAGAGGGGTTTAGAGATGATAAAGCCACATACGCTTTTATATCCACCTATTATATAGAGACATTTATAAAATATATTGAAATACTTAAGTTTATATATGTTTGGTCATATATTTATAAATATATAGAAAATGTCTTTTTATATATCTATTAAAGAATATATATGTATAAAAATTTTATATATGTCAAATGTTACATATATTGTAAATATAAAGTAAGCATAATTTTCAATGAGGAATTCTGATCCCAAAGAAGGCCCTTTTACAAAAAGCCTGGATGCAGCATAACTACATAAGTAAACTTTCATCAAAAGGCCTGTGGACACAGTAGTGCTTCCATCCTTGTTTCAGATGGCAGCTTAGCTCTTGGGAAAGGTAGGGTGTTGTACCTTGCTTGAGAACAGGAGTCCTGGTCTGACTCTCATCTGTCCGATGAGAAGGAAGTATCACTTGATGATAGAGTCTGTGTTATGCATGTGTGTGGGTGCTGTGTCTCAGAGCCCACGTAGGCCATTAAACTAAGAGTCACCAATAACACAGTCTCCTTGGGTCTGTGCAGGGGACTTACACTCAGGGATGTAATTAAATACCTTATCAGGAACTGCAGATCATCATTCAGGAAAACATTAACATAGTTTTAATGGGGAAAGAAAAAGAAATCACTTCCAGTCTTTGTCGATTTTTGGTGAGGCCCAGCACAGCTGACTACTGGGTCTGGCCAGAAAGAATTTCGGTCCAGTCTACACAGGTCAGGGCAGTTGTTCGATCTCTGCAGAATGGGAGGCTAGATGAGTTTACACAGCAATCAAAGATCCGGGCTTCCTCATTTCTCTCAGATTCTGGCTCCATTCCACTTTCAGGTTCAAATTTTTATCTGTTAAAGGGGAAACCCAATGCCTCCCACCAAGGTTATTTATTTCAACTTTTCATTACCAAAGTTCTGAAACAAGCACAGAAGGAAGCCTTTCACAATCATGTCCACTCCTCTCCACGTACTCTCATCGAACTCACTGAACTGGGAGGACAGTGGAACCCAGTCTAGCCCTACTCCTTCAAA
>NW_025795929.1:0-1390 GCF_021613505.1 Equus quagga
CTCTTCATTTCACCCCTGAATTCAGAGGTATGCTCGTTACATGCATTCGATTAGTAATTTGTACCACTGTCTCCACGTGTAATTAATTACACAAAAATCACAAACTGTCTTAAAGGTGTATAACAGTGTATGTTCTTACTGTTGCTGATGTAACAAATTGATAATTCTTTAGAGAAATATGAAGCTTAAATTATCTTAAATATATGCTGTGTGATCACAGTAACATTTAGTAACAAATTGAAAAAGGCAATGTCTTTCTTTTCTTACTGCTATAATATAAATACAACATAAAGACAATTTTGTCGTGAATGCCAGCCTTCATTTTTGTTAGACTATTTGTACTTTGAGTTTTCAAATTTCTCCCAAATACTAAACATTTATGCCAGAGTTACCCAAAGCAATTATAACCTTACTTTTGGAGCAGGGAAGGCCGTCACATTATTTGTACAGTCTGAAATCATTTATGTGCGATTCTGAAATCCAGAAGACTCTGACCAACTGATGTGTTTTGCCTTGTTTGGCCTCACAACTTCAGCTGATGTGAGGCTGTTTATAGTCTTAGTTGTCTCACTTGGGTGAATATTCATACATTTTTTACAGGAACATTAATCTCCTTGATTAATGGATACTGTTTGTCTCAGACCCTGCTGGGATGTAAGGTTCACACATATAACCCTTTCTTCGTATTACGTTTCTAAAGTCTGGAAATTCTTAATTCCCGAGACCCAAGATGTGAGATAAGGAATTATGTGCAAGGAACAGAAACCCACTCAAATCAGCTCAATCACAAAGGGGGTTTATTGTGAGGATATAGGGAAAACTCCCAGAATCCACCTACAGGAAGCCTGTCTGACCTCATTGGACCCTTGGTTTCTTGCCCCTGTCTCCTTCTGCGTTTGCCATATTCCCATCTCCGCGGACCAGCTTCTTCCACAAGGGTCTTAGTCTCTGTGTTCCCTTGATTTCATGTGGCCGTTGCTTTGCCGTCATGTGGCCCTGATTAGGCCAGCTCTCCACAGTGTCTCCATGTTCTGAGGACAGACAGCTTGGCTCATCCTGTATCTGGTGTCACATCCCTCTTCCCACCACTACTAGATTTATCAACTCTTCGTGACACTTCTGTTGCATCTTCATTTAGGAAGACTTCCTGCCTCCAGACATTTAGTAGATATTTACCATTGCCTTCTTCCCAAAGCCTTTCTCATGGATTGCCCTGCTTGTGGACTTAAGAGTGGTGCCTCCCATCCATAAGAACATCTCCCTGACGCATTCAGCAAGTCCACCATTAGAAACTGGCAGCATTAATAAGCGGGCTCCTACGGGGTTAAAACCTCTCCACGTTTTAATACCTTTGAAGTTAAAGGGCAACTTGAAGTAGAAAGTAGCCTTG
>NW_025795930.1:0-1390 GCF_021613505.1 Equus quagga
CAAGGCTACTTTCTACTTCAAGTTGCCCTTTAACTTCAAAGGTATTAAAACGTGGAGAGGTTTTAACCCCGTAGGAGCCCGCTTATTAATGCTGCCAGTTTCTAATGGTGGACTTGCTGAATGCGTCAGGGAGATGTTCTTATGGATGGGAGGCACCACTCTTAAGTCCACAAGCAGGGCAATCCATGAGAAAGGCTTTGGGAAGAAGGCAATGGTAAATATCTACTAAATGTCTGGAGGCAGGAAGTCTTCCTAAATGAAGATGCAACAGAAGTGTCACGAAGAGTTGATAAATCTAGTAGTGGTGGGAAGAGGGATGTGACACCAGATACAGGATGAGCCAAGCTGTCTGTCCTCAGAACATGGAGACACTGTGGAGAGCTGGCCTAATCAGGGCCACATGACGGCAAAGCAACGGCCACATGAAATCAAGGGAACACAGAGACTAAGACCCTTGTGGAAGAAGCTGGTCCGCGGAGATGGGAATATGGCAAACGCAGAAGGAGACAGGGGCAAGAAACCAAGGGTCCAATGAGGTCAGACAGGCTTCCTGTAGGTGGATTCTGGGAGTTTTCCCTATATCCTCACAATAAACCCCCTTTGTGATTGAGCTGATTTGAGTGGGTTTCTGTTCCTTGCACATAATTCCTTATCTCACATCTTGGGTCTCGGGAATTAAGAATTTCCAGACTTTAGAAACGTAATACGAAGAAAGGGTTATATGTGTGAACCTTACATCCCAGCAGGGTCTGAGACAAACAGTATCCATTAATCAAGGAGATTAATGTTCCTGTAAAAAATGTATGAATATTCACCCAAGTGAGACAACTAAGACTATAAACAGCCTCACATCAGCTGAAGTTGTGAGGCCAAACAAGGCAAAACACATCAGTTGGTCAGAGTCTTCTGGATTTCAGAATCGCACATAAATGATTTCAGACTGTACAAATAATGTGACGGCCTTCCCTGCTCCAAAAGTAAGGTTATAATTGCTTTGGGTAACTCTGGCATAAATGTTTAGTATTTGGGAGAAATTTGAAAACTCAAAGTACAAATAGTCTAACAAAAATGAAGGCTGGCATTCACGACAAAATTGTCTTTATGTTGTATTTATATTATAGCAGTAAGAAAAGAAAGACATTGCCTTTTTCAATTTGTTACTAAATGTTACTGTGATCACACAGCATATATTTAAGATAATTTAAGCTTCATATTTCTCTAAAGAATTATCAATTTGTTACATCAGCAACAGTAAGAACATACACTGTTATACACCTTTAAGACAGTTTGTGATTTTTGTGTAATTAATTACACGTGGAGACAGTGGTACAAATTACTAATCGAATGCATGTAACGAGCATACCTCTGAATTCAGGGGTGAAATGAAGAG
>NW_025795931.1:0-3992 GCF_021613505.1 Equus quagga
TTTATTAAATGTTGAGACGATGGACTATCCACTTAGAAAAATAATAAAGTTAGATCCTTATACCATGTACAGTTCTCACTGTAAGAAATAAAACTGTTGACATTGAAGGAATTAAGACATAATATGCAGAAAATGTTTATATATCTGTGGCTTGGAATAGACCTAAGCAAGTTGAAGTCCAAAAACCATACGTAAAGAGTTAACCCGTTTGACTATCAAAAAACGAAAATCCTGAATGACAAAAGACAAAGAATAGCCAGGAAACACTATTTGCAACACATATAAAAAGCTAAGTGTTAATACTCCTAATACACCGGAGACTTATAGTAATTAGCAATAAAATGATAGCCCTATAAAAATTATTGAAGAATATGAATGCATAATTCACAAAGAGGAAATGCAAATGGCCAATATATCTGTGAAAATAGGAAATGAAAATTGAAGCAGCTGTGTAGGATATGTTGCTAGAAAATTTGAAAGTTTGACGACATCTGGAGCTGGAGTAAGTGTGGAAAAACTAAAACTCTCATATACTGTTGACCAAAGTGTCAGGGTGTTCAATATTTTGAAAACCATTCATCAAATTTATTAAAATATAATATGTGCATACCTTGTGACCCAACAACCCTCGTCCTAAGGACTCTAGCCTACTAAGATAAGAGCAAGAATATTAAATGTATGAATGGAAAGAAATTATTTAAGAATGTTTAGTTCAATCTTGCTAATAAAACTAAAAAGTGGAAAAAGCTTAAATATCTATCAATATTAGTTAGTTAAACTATGGTGCACCCAAAGTAAAGAATTTTATGCAATTATTTTTAAAAAGTGACAGATTTGTACGAATTGCCTGTCAAGATGTCCACAATTTATTGGCAAGTGGAAAAAGAGAGCTAAAGAACACTGTGTCCAGTCTGATACTAGATTTCTCTTTAATAAAATGGGTGTGAGAATTTACATTAGGTATATGCATATATATAAGATAATTTCAGAAATATTGGAAAAGACGCATACAGAACTGCTAAGAACCTTTTCCTAGAGGCAGTGCCATCGAATTAACAAAAAGGGAAGTTTCATTTCTTACTGTTTTTCAGTTTTATTCCAAAAACAGTATTAAAAAACACAGCCTGATGAACTAACAGAGAACTCAAGAATACCATCCCTATTACAGTCGCAAGAAAAAGAATGAAATATCTAGGAATAAATTTAACCAAGGAGGTAAAAGACCTATACAAGAAAAACTATAAGACTTTCCTGAAAGACATTGACAATGACATAGAGAAATGGAAAGGTATTCCATGCACATGGCTTGGAAGAATAAACCAAGTTAAAATGTCTATAATACCTAAAGCAATCTACAGATCCAAGGCAATGCCAAGCAGAATCCCAATGACATTCTTCACGGAAATAAAACAAAGAATCTTAAAATTCATATGGGACAACAAAAGACCCCAAATAGCCAAAGCAATCCTGAGAAAAAGGAACAAAGCAAGTGGTATCGCAATCCCTGACTTCAAAATATACTACAAAGGTATGGTAATCAAAACGCATGGTACTGGTACAAAAACAGGCACACAGATCAATGGAGCAGAATTGAATGCCCAGAAATAAAACCACATATCTACAGCGAGCCAATTTTTGACAAAGGAGCCAAGAAGATACAATGGAGAAAGGAAAGTCTCTTCAATAAATGGTGCTGGGAAAACTTGACAGCCACATGCAAAAAAATGAAAGTAGACCATTATCATTCTCCACACACAAAAATAGACTCAAAATGGACCAAAGACTTGAAGGTAAGACCTGAAACCATAAAACGTCTAGAAGAAAATATAGGCAGTACACTCTTTGACGTCAGCCTTAAAAGGATCTTTTTCAATACCATGTCTACTCAGACAAGGGAAACAAAAGAAAAAATAAACAAGTGGGTCTTCATCAGACTAAAGAGCTTCTGGGAGGCAAAGGAAACCAAGATCAAAATGAAAACCCACCAACTGGGAGAAAATATTTCGAAATAATATATCCAACAAGGGGTTAATCTCCATAAAATATAAAGAACTCACACAACTGAACTACAAAAAAAAAAAAAAAAACCCAATCAAAAGGTGGGCAGAGGATGTGAGCAGACATTTTCCCAAAGAAGATATACAGATGGCCAATAGGCACATGAAAAGATGCTCAACATCACTAATCATCAGGGAGATGCAAATCAAAACTACACTTAGATATCACCTTTTGCCCATTAGAATGGCTACAATCGCTAAGACAAAAAATACCAAATGTTGGAGAGGTTGTGGAGAAAAGGGAACCCTCATACACTTCTGATGGGAATGCAGCAACTATGGAAAACAGTATGGAGATTTCTGAAAAAAATTAAACATAGAGATACCATATGGCCCAGCTATGCCACTACTGGTATTTATCCAAAGAACTTGAAATCAACAATACAGAGAGACTTATGCACCCTTATGTTCACTGCAGCATTAGTCACAATAGCCAAGACGTGGAAGCAACCCAAGTGCCCATCAACGGATGAAAGGATAAAGAAGATATGGTATATATATATATACACTGGGGGACTACTCAGCCGCAAAAAAAGACAAAATCACCCCATTCGCAACTACATGGATGGACCTTCAGGGTATTGTGTTAAGCGAAATAAGCCAGACAGAGAATATAAACCAACGGTGGGAAACATTTATGGAAGATAAACAAACTTAGGGTTAAAGAGAACAGTTTAGTGGTTACCAAGGGGAAGATGGGGGTGGGGTGGGCGCAAGGGGTGAAGGGGCACATTTATATGGTGTTTGACAAATGATAATCTACAACTGAAATTTCACAATGTCATAAACTATTATGACCACAATAAAAAAAATAAGTACATGTTTACTCCTACTTCTAGGAATTAAAGACACCTCCACAAATACAACATATGTGCAAGGTTGCCCACTACTCCATTATTTTAATAACAAAGACCTGGAAACAATCCAGTGTCCATCCATAACACAGAAGTTGAATGAGGACTGGTACAGCCACACAATGGAGTACTATGTGGCTGGACAAAAGAATGAGGAAGGTCTCTATGAACTGGTAAGAAGCGACTTTCAGGAAACATTTTTAATTGAAAAAAGCAAGATACAAAGGGAGACGTATATACTAACTTTTGCGAAAATGCATAAATGGCTGGTGTTGCAAAAGGAACTCAGGAAAGATAACCCAGAAACGATTTCAAATAGTTCCCCATGGTGTGGGAACAAGGAGGAAGACACATGGACAGGATTGAGACTTCTGGGTACAGCTTTTTTATAATTTTGTCTTTGAACCATGCAAATGTTTTACACATTCAAAAAATAAAATTATATCATAGACACTTTAAAAAAACAGCCTGGAAATTAAATACAATTATATCAGTTGTACCCACGTGCATATCAAAGAGGGCAGCTTGTAAAATTTGATAACACAATCAAATGAATTGCTGCAAAATAATTCGTCCAACTAGAAAGAAATTACAAATGTCAATGACAAATCTCAGTTTAGTAAGGAATCTTTTTAGGTCCATCACCAGATTATTCTGAATATGCTACAGGAAAGGTAACTCACCTTCGTCAGTGACTTTCCCTGATGGCAGTTGATACCGCCGATGAAGATCACGTTAGGCATCACGGGTTTGGGATAGTCAAACACAAAGTCAGTTCGTAACAACCAAATTGACGTATGGCTGAAGAGATCATATTCTGTGACCGTCTTTTGGAAAATCTCAGAAGCAAATTCTAAAACAGTCCTGATGAAGTAGCGGCAAAATAAATATTCCTCCAAGTAGAAGATGTGATTCCACACTCTCTCAGTAAAACTCATGGCATCCGAGAACCCTGAGAGAAATCTAGAAACATAGGAAGGAGCACCGGGACACTGCGAGCCAACCTCAAGATGGTGGCAAAATGGTGCCCTGGTGAAGACCACAGATGGGAGGGAAAAATATTTGGCTACAATTAAGCCAC
>NW_025795932.1:0-3992 GCF_021613505.1 Equus quagga
GTGGCTTAATTGTAGCCAAATATTTTTCCCTCCCATCTGTGGTCTTCACCAGGGCACCATTTTGCCACCATCTTGAGGTTGGCTCGCAGTGTCCCGGTGCTCCTTCCTATGTTTCTAGATTTCTCTCAGGGTTCTCGGATGCCATGAGTTTTACTGAGAGAGTGTGGAATCACATCTTCTACTTGGAGGAATATTTATTTTGCCGCTACTTCATCAGGACTGTTTTAGAATTTGCTTCTGAGATTTTCCAAAAGACGGTCACAGAATATGATCTCTTCAGCCATACGTCAATTTGGTTGTTACGAACTGACTTTGTGTTTGACTATCCCAAACCCGTGATGCCTAACGTGATCTTCATCGGCGGTATCAACTGCCATCAGGGAAAGTCACTGACGAAGGTGAGTTACCTTTCCTGTAGCATATTCAGAATAATCTGGTGATGGACCTAAAAAGATTCCTTACTAAACTGAGATTTGTCATTGACATTTGTAATTTCTTTCTAGTTGGACGAATTATTTTGCAGCAATTCATTTGATTGTGTTATCAAATTTTACAAGCTGCCCTCTTTGATATGCACGTGGGTACAACTGATATAATTGTATTTAATTTCCAGGCTGTTTTTTTAAAGTGTCTATGATATAATTTTATTTTTTGAATGTGTAAAACATTTGCATGGTTCAAAGACAAAATTATAAAAAAGCTGTACCCAGAAGTCTCAATCCTGTCCATGTGTCTTCCTCCTTGTTCCCACACCATGGGGAACTATTTGAAATCGTTTCTGGGTTATCTTTCCTGAGTTCCTTTTGCAACACCAGCCATTTATGCATTTTCGCAAAAGTTAGTATATACGTCTCCCTTTGTATCTTGCTTTTTTCAATTAAAAATGTTTCCTGAAAGTCGCTTCTTACCAGTTCATAGAGACCTTCCTCATTCTTTTGTCCAGCCACATAGTACTCCATTGTGTGGCTGTACCAGTCCTCATTCAACTTCTGTGTTATGGATGGACACTGGATTGTTTCCAGGTCTTTGTTATTAAAATAATGGAGTAGTGGGCAACCTTGCACATATGTTGTATTTGTGGAGGTGTCTTTAATTCCTAGAAGTAGGAGTAAACATGTACTTATTTTTTTTATTGTGGTCATAATAGTTTATGACATTGTGAAATTTCAGTTGTAGATTATCATTTGTCAAACACCATATAAATGTGCCCCTTCACCCCTTGCGCCCACCCCACCCCCATCTTCCCCTTGGTAACCACTAAACTGTTCTCTTTAACCCTAAGTTTGTTTATCTTCCATAAATGTTTCCCACCGTTGGTTTATATTCTCTGTCTGGCTTATTTCGCTTAACACAATACCCTGAAGGTCCATCCATGTAGTTGCGAATGGGGTGATTTTGTCTTTTTTTGCGGCTGAGTAGTCCCCCAGTGTATATATATATATACCATATCTTCTTTATCCTTTCATCCGTTGATGGGCACTTGGGTTGCTTCCACGTCTTGGCTATTGTGACTAATGCTGCAGTGAACATAAGGGTGCATAAGTCTCTCTGTATTGTTGATTTCAAGTTCTTTGGATAAATACCAGTAGTGGCATAGCTGGGCCATATGGTATCTCTATGTTTAATTTTTTTCAGAAATCTCCATACTGTTTTCCATAGTTGCTGCATTCCCATCAGAAGTGTATGAGGGTTCCCTTTTCTCCACAACCTCTCCAACATTTGGTATTTTTTGTCTTAGCGATTGTAGCCATTCTAATGGGCAAAAGGTGATATCTAAGTGTAGTTTTGATTTGCATCTCCCTGATGATTAGTGATGTTGAGCATCTTTTCATGTGCCTATTGGCCATCTGTATATCTTCTTTGGGAAAATGTCTGCTCACATCCTCTGCCCACCTTTTGATTGGGTTTTTTTTTTTTTTTTTGTAGTTCAGTTGTGTGAGTTCTTTATATTTTATGGAGATTAACCCCTTGTTGGATATATTATTTCGAAATATTTTCTCCCAGTTGGTGGGTTTTCATTTTGATCTTGGTTTCCTTTGCCTCCCAGAAGCTCTTTAGTCTGATGAAGACCCACTTGTTTATTTTTTCTTTTGTTTCCCTTGTCTGAGTAGACATGGTATTGAAAAAGATCCTTTTAAGGCTGACGTCAAAGAGTGTACTGCCTATATTTTCTTCTAGACGTTTTATGGTTTCAGGTCTTACCTTCAAGTCTTTGGTCCATTTTGAGTCTATTTTTGTGTGTGGAGAATGATAATGGTCTACTTTCATTTTTTTGCATGTGGCTGTCAAGTTTTCCCAGCACCATTTATTGAAGAGACTTTCCTTTCTCCATTGTATCTTCTTGGCTCCTTTGTCAAAAATTGGCTCGCTGTAGATATGTGGTTTTATTTCTGGGCATTCAATTCTGCTCCATTGATCTGTGTGCCTGTTTTTGTACCAGTACCATGCGTTTTGATTACCATACCTTTGTAGTATATTTTGAAGTCAGGGATTGCGATACCACTTGCTTTGTTCCTTTTTCTCAGGATTGCTTTGGCTATTTGGGGTCTTTTGTTGTCCCATATGAATTTTAAGATTCTTTGTTTTATTTCCGTGAAGAATGTCATTGGGATTCTGCTTGGCATTGCCTTGGATCTGTAGATTGCTTTAGGTATTATAGACATTTTAACTTGGTTTATTCTTCCAAGCCATGTGCATGGAATACCTTTCCATTTCTCTATGTCATTGTCAATGTCTTTCAGGAAAGTCTTATAGTTTTTCTTGTATAGGTCTTTTACCTCCTTGGTTAAATTTATTCCTAGATATTTCATTCTTTTTCTTGCGACTGTAATAGGGATGGTATTCTTGAGTTCTCTGTTAGTTCATCAGGCTGTGTTTTTTAATACTGTTTTTGGAATAAAACTGAAAAACAGTAAGAAATGAAACTTCCCTTTTTGTTAATTCGATGGCACTGCCTCTAGGAAAAGGTTCTTAGCAGTTCTGTATGCGTCTTTTCCAATATTTCTGAAATTATCTTATATATATGCATATACCTAATGTAAATTCTCACACCCATTTTATTAAAGAGAAATCTAGTATCAGACTGGACACAGTGTTCTTTAGCTCTCTTTTTCCACTTGCCAATAAATTGTGGACATCTTGACAGGCAATTCGTACAAATCTGTCACTTTTTAAAAATAATTGCATAAAATTCTTTACTTTGGGTGCACCATAGTTTAACTAACTAATATTGATAGATATTTAAGCTTTTTCCACTTTTTAGTTTTATTAGCAAGATTGAACTAAACATTCTTAAATAATTTCTTTCCATTCATACATTTAATATTCTTGCTCTTATCTTAGTAGGCTAGAGTCCTTAGGACGAGGGTTGTTGGGTCACAAGGTATGCACATATTATATTTTAATAAATTTGATGAATGGTTTTCAAAATATTGAACACCCTGACACTTTGGTCAACAGTATATGAGAGTTTTAGTTTTTCCACACTTACTCCAGCTCCAGATGTCGTCAAACTTTCAAATTTTCTAGCAACATATCCTACACAGCTGCTTCAATTTTCATTTCCTATTTTCACAGATATATTGGCCATTTGCATTTCCTCTTTGTGAATTATGCATTCATATTCTTCAATAATTTTTATAGGGCTATCATTTTATTGCTAATTACTATAAGTCTCCGGTGTATTAGGAGTATTAACACTTAGCTTTTTATATGTGTTGCAAATAGTGTTTCCTGGCTATTCTTTGTCTTTTGTCATTCAGGATTTTCGTTTTTTGATAGTCAAACGGGTTAACTCTTTACGTATGGTTTTTGGACTTCAACTTGCTTAGGTCTATTCCAAGCCACAGATATATAAACATTTTCTGCATATTATGTCTTAATTCCTTCAATGTCAACAGTTTTATTTCTTACAGTGAGAACTGTACATGGTATAAGGATCTAACTTTATTATTTTTCTAAGTGGATAGTCCATCGTCTCAACATTTAATAAA
>NW_025795933.1:0-4007 GCF_021613505.1 Equus quagga
GGTGGAAAATTTTGGAGCTTTCGCAATCGTGTTTGAAGGAGTAGGGCCACTGTTCTCCCAGTTCAATGAGTACGATGAGAGTACGTGGAGACGTGTGGGACATGATGGTGAAAGGCCTTCTTTGGTGGTGGTTTCAAAACTTTGCTAATGAAAAGTGGAAATAAATAACCTTGGTGCGAGGCATTGGGTTTCTCCTTTAACAGATGAATTTTAATTTAAATTTTGGAATGGAGCCAGAATCTGAGAGCACTGAGGAAGCCCGGATCTTTTATTGCTGTGTAAACACATCCAGCCTCCCGTTCTCGAGAGATCAAACGACTGCCCTGACCTGTGTAGACTGAACCTCAGATCCTTCCAGTTGGACCCAGTAGTCCATTCTGCTGGATTCCCCTTAAATTGAAAAAGACTGGAAGGGATTTCTGGGTTTTTTTCCCATTAAAACTATTCTTTGTTCTCCTGAATGATGATCTGCAGTTCTTGTTAAACTATTTAATTATATCTCTGAATATAAGTCCCCTGGACAGACCCAAGGAGATTGTGTCATAGGCGACTCTCAGGAAAATGCCTATGTGGGGCCTGAGACACAGCACTCACACACATGCGCATACACACCCAAAAACACACATGCATAACACACTATCACCAGGTGATGTTTCCTTCTCATCGGACAGATGAGATTCAGGCCATGACTCCTGTTTTCAAGCAAGGTACCACAGACTGTGTGCCTTTCCAAAGGGCTCAGGTGCCATCTGAAACAAGGAAGGAAAGATAGACCGTGTCCACAGGTCTGATGAAAGTTTACTTATGTAGTTATGCTGCATCCAGGCTCTTTGTAAATGGGCCCTCTTTGAGATCAGAATTCCTCTTTGAGAATGATGCTTACTTTATATTTACAAATATATGCAATATTTCACATATATAAAATCTTTATACATATATATTCTTTAATAGATATGTAAAACCATGTGTTTTATATATATACTTGTATGACCAAACATATATAAACTATCTATATTTCAATATAAAAGTATATGTGGCTTTATTATCTCTAAACCCCTCTGGGTGACCCATGTGCCACCTTCAACTCATTGGTTCAGTAGGTGGCAGGGCCCCACCCTTGGGTGGAGGGTGAGGGTGCATGTGGCAGCTGGGTGATGCTTGGCACCACCATGGATAGGGAGTAAAGGGGGAGAAGCTCACTTGAAATTCCTTGCCTTTAAAGAACCACAGCATGGTCTTGCCAAGAGCAGAAAGCCATGCCTAATTTAAAAAAAAAAAAGGACAAAGCTGGGCTGGCACTGGACTCGGTGAGGCTGGATGCCCTCCCCAGTTTCCCAGACAGCCCTCCAGTACCGGCTCTGAATCACCTCGTCTCTGGAGCCCTCTGTGATTTCCTAGGAACAGTTCCAGGCTCCCCTCTCTGTGCACTAATCCACATTGTGTGGGCATTTCGCTTCCCAGTTCTGCCCCCTGCACCAGTACTCCTCCAGCCCTCCTACCTCTAGGCCAACCTAGCCCAGCAGGATTCTGAAGTCGAGTCTGGAAAGCTTCAGTGGAGGACATCACATTTCAGAGTCTCTTAGTAATCTGCATGGAAGCTTCCCAATAAATCCTGTGGAATTGATATCTTTTCCAGGAAGAAAGACACGGCTTTCACTCTTTACCTTTGGGAAGAGCTAGTCTAGACCCCCCAGGACGTGCCATGGAGAGAAAGTCCAATGACATGACCTAGGAAATGTCTAGTCCCTTTGGACACAGGGAACAAGATTTCTGGGCCCCCAGGGCAAAGCCAGAGTGACACAACCAGGGAGAAGCGGGGTGCAGATGGGCCAGGACAGAGACCACTTGTCCTCTCAGCCACACGGGTGGAGGAACCATGTGCAGATCGTAAATGAGGCACCTAGGTCAAGAGTATCGCAAACTCCCCCTGCTCCCCTGCATTTGCTGTTGCTGATGGAAGGATGTGTGTGGGGGGAGAGTTGGAACCCAAACTGCAGGAGCAACAACATGGGCTTTGCATCCAATCACAGCACTTTTCTTAAAAATAAATGGAAACGCAAACCACGGGCCCACAGCTGATCAGAGGGACTTAGGTTAACTCCCTAACGTTTTAAAAGTAAATTATTCCTCCTCCGAGTCATCCAGCCTTGTACCGGTAGCATTCTGTTACGCTAGTATATTTATTACCTGGTGGTGTAATGCTTTCTCTCAGGGTGAGTAGAGTATTACAATATATATAAACTTAAGTTTTCCTACTACAGTCCCTTCTTTCTCAGTTGTGTCAATTCTGACTTTCCCCTGTGGTCCCAGAAATCTTGTCCGCAGCGTCCAAAGGGACAGGAAAATCTGAGTGACCTGTTTCTGTATGGCCCATGAGCTATGAATGGTTTTTACATTTTTAAAGAGCTGTAAACAAGCAAACACAGAACACAACAGAGACCTTACACGGCCTGCAAAGTCTAAAATATTTGCTCTCTCGCCCCTTCCAAAATGTTTGCCAATCCCTTATGCAGCATCTTGAACTTACACAAACAAAATAACATGTTCTCTGCTACAAAAACACTGAAGTTCACTTTTAGCATGTGTCTGATGGAAATTGCTTAATTATTTTTATTCAAGGAATGTTTCTCAAAGAATTGGGAGGCATTAACAAGTCTGTACATCCTACAGTCCAGATGACACTTTGATTCTCCTCTTGCTTTCAGTCATGCTAAACAAATCCATCATTATGGTCTTAGATTTCGTGTGTCTGTGTCTGTACCTCATCTGGGTGAAACCTCCTCCACTATGTGAGAACCCTGGTGCCCCCTGTGGGCAAGGCGAGGGGAGCAGAGGTCCTTGCAGAATGCTGTCCTAGCTGGACTTGATTAGGCTGTGAGTAGGACGACTTACACAACCAGAGTGTACACAGCGTAGATTCACTGAGTGCACACTCCATCCCCAACCACCGCTTAGTTCAAAGGGGAAAATCAGGCTGCCAGCAAGTGAGAGAATATGACTTAGAAAATGTACTGAGCCTTGTGAGCAGCCAGAGCAGTAAATAAAAACTTACAGTACATCCTCAATAAAATAATAGACAGAGATAAGCCACCAAGTGTTTCATCTGGATTGAGAGACGACACATTCGCCAGGAATCTTACTCCTGTAAGAGCTTTTCGATTGCAAGTGACCGAACCCCAATTCAAACTGGCCGGACCAACTGCTCAGCATTGTGCATGAACTATTGAAAACTATTTTGAACTAATTATTTCACAACGATTTGCTCTAGTAAAGCAAAATAAGAGGTATCAATGGGAGGGTTACTATTTGCAGATGATATTGTATGCGTAAGAAACCTTACAAATTAATAAGAGAAATTAGTAATATGGCTAGACACAGAACAAACATACAAAAACCGAGGCTATACTTGAATGACTAATAACCAGTTCAAAATAGAAATGAAAAAATGCCCTGTTCACGAGATTCCAAAAATAATAACATGCCCAGGAATAAATTTTAGTAAGAACAATAAAAGATAGAGAAGGTAAAATGCAAAATTCCTTGAGAGACATAAAACGAGATCTGTATAAATAAATACTTCATTCTGAATAGGAAAAGTTAATAGCAAAAAGATGTCGGTCTTTCTCAAATTAATAAAAATATTTTATGTAATATTAACAGAGCCCTAATGGTTTATTATTATTTTTTTGAACTACATAAAATAGTTTTCAGTTTTGTGAAGGAGAATAAATTATGAGAATCACCTAGAAAATTTAGAAGACAGAACAGTGAGTATGGAGCTCACCATACCAGATATTAAAATTTACTTCAAGGCTACTACAATAAAAATATGGTACTGGCCCATGATAGATAAATCAATCACTGGAACAAAACCTAGAGTTCAAAAGCAGATCCAGACAAATATGAAAATTTTAAATATGGTAAAGATGCATCTCAATTCAGTAGTTGAAGGGTGGACTATTTATTAAATGTTGAGACGATGGACTATCCACTTAGAAAAATAATAA
>NW_025795934.1:0-4007 GCF_021613505.1 Equus quagga
TTATTATTTTTCTAAGTGGATAGTCCATCGTCTCAACATTTAATAAATAGTCCACCCTTCAACTACTGAATTGAGATGCATCTTTACCATATTTAAAATTTTCATATTTGTCTGGATCTGCTTTTGAACTCTAGGTTTTGTTCCAGTGATTGATTTATCTATCATGGGCCAGTACCATATTTTTATTGTAGTAGCCTTGAAGTAAATTTTAATATCTGGTATGGTGAGCTCCATACTCACTGTTCTGTCTTCTAAATTTTCTAGGTGATTCTCATAATTTATTCTCCTTCACAAAACTGAAAACTATTTTATGTAGTTCAAAAAAATAATAATAAACCATTAGGGCTCTGTTAATATTACATAAAATATTTTTATTAATTTGAGAAAGACCGACATCTTTTTGCTATTAACTTTTCCTATTCAGAATGAAGTATTTATTTATACAGATCTCGTTTTATGTCTCTCAAGGAATTTTGCATTTTACCTTCTCTATCTTTTATTGTTCTTACTAAAATTTATTCCTGGGCATGTTATTATTTTTGGAATCTCGTGAACAGGGCATTTTTTCATTTCTATTTTGAACTGGTTATTAGTCATTCAAGTATAGCCTCGGTTTTTGTATGTTTGTTCTGTGTCTAGCCATATTACTAATTTCTCTTATTAATTTGTAAGGTTTCTTACGCATACAATATCATCTGCAAATAGTAACCCTCCCATTGATACCTCTTATTTTGCTTTACTAGAGCAAATCGTTGTGAAATAATTAGTTCAAAATAGTTTTCAATAGTTCATGCACAATGCTGAGCAGTTGGTCCGGCCAGTTTGAATTGGGGTTCGGTCACTTGCAATCGAAAAGCTCTTACAGGAGTAAGATTCCTGGCGAATGTGTCGTCTCTCAATCCAGATGAAACACTTGGTGGCTTATCTCTGTCTATTATTTTATTGAGGATGTACTGTAAGTTTTTATTTACTGCTCTGGCTGCTCACAAGGCTCAGTACATTTTCTAAGTCATATTCTCTCACTTGCTGGCAGCCTGATTTTCCCCTTTGAACTAAGCGGTGGTTGGGGATGGAGTGTGCACTCAGTGAATCTACGCTGTGTACACTCTGGTTGTGTAAGTCGTCCTACTCACAGCCTAATCAAGTCCAGCTAGGACAGCATTCTGCAAGGACCTCTGCTCCCCTCGCCTTGCCCACAGGGGGCACCAGGGTTCTCACATAGTGGAGGAGGTTTCACCCAGATGAGGTACAGACACAGACACACGAAATCTAAGACCATAATGATGGATTTGTTTAGCATGACTGAAAGCAAGAGGAGAATCAAAGTGTCATCTGGACTGTAGGATGTACAGACTTGTTAATGCCTCCCAATTCTTTGAGAAACATTCCTTGAATAAAAATAATTAAGCAATTTCCATCAGACACATGCTAAAAGTGAACTTCAGTGTTTTTGTAGCAGAGAACATGTTATTTTGTTTGTGTAAGTTCAAGATGCTGCATAAGGGATTGGCAAACATTTTGGAAGGGGCGAGAGAGCAAATATTTTAGACTTTGCAGGCCGTGTAAGGTCTCTGTTGTGTTCTGTGTTTGCTTGTTTACAGCTCTTTAAAAATGTAAAAACCATTCATAGCTCATGGGCCATACAGAAACAGGTCACTCAGATTTTCCTGTCCCTTTGGACGCTGCGGACAAGATTTCTGGGACCACAGGGGAAAGTCAGAATTGACACAACTGAGAAAGAAGGGACTGTAGTAGGAAAACTTAAGTTTATATATATTGTAATACTCTACTCACCCTGAGAGAAAGCATTACACCACCAGGTAATAAATATACTAGCGTAACAGAATGCTACCGGTACAAGGCTGGATGACTCGGAGGAGGAATAATTTACTTTTAAAACGTTAGGGAGTTAACCTAAGTCCCTCTGATCAGCTGTGGGCCCGTGGTTTGCGTTTCCATTTATTTTTAAGAAAAGTGCTGTGATTGGATGCAAAGCCCATGTTGTTGCTCCTGCAGTTTGGGTTCCAACTCTCCCCCCACACACATCCTTCCATCAGCAACAGCAAATGCAGGGGAGCAGGGGGAGTTTGCGATACTCTTGACCTAGGTGCCTCATTTACGATCTGCACATGGTTCCTCCACCCGTGTGGCTGAGAGGACAAGTGGTCTCTGTCCTGGCCCATCTGCACCCCGCTTCTCCCTGGTTGTGTCACTCTGGCTTTGCCCTGGGGGCCCAGAAATCTTGTTCCCTGTGTCCAAAGGGACTAGACATTTCCTAGGTCATGTCATTGGACTTTCTCTCCATGGCACGTCCTGGGGGGTCTAGACTAGCTCTTCCCAAAGGTAAAGAGTGAAAGCCGTGTCTTTCTTCCTGGAAAAGATATCAATTCCACAGGATTTATTGGGAAGCTTCCATGCAGATTACTAAGAGACTCTGAAATGTGATGTCCTCCACTGAAGCTTTCCAGACTCGACTTCAGAATCCTGCTGGGCTAGGTTGGCCTAGAGGTAGGAGGGCTGGAGGAGTACTGGTGCAGGGGGCAGAACTGGGAAGCGAAATGCCCACACAATGTGGATTAGTGCACAGAGAGGGGAGCCTGGAACTGTTCCTAGGAAATCACAGAGGGCTCCAGAGACGAGGTGATTCAGAGCCGGTACTGGAGGGCTGTCTGGGAAACTGGGGAGGGCATCCAGCCTCACCGAGTCCAGTGCCAGCCCAGCTTTGTCCTTTTTTTTTTTTAAATTAGGCATGGCTTTCTGCTCTTGGCAAGACCATGCTGTGGTTCTTTAAAGGCAAGGAATTTCAAGTGAGCTTCTCCCCCTTTACTCCCTATCCATGGTGGTGCCAAGCATCACCCAGCTGCCACATGCACCCTCACCCTCCACCCAAGGGTGGGGCCCTGCCACCTACTGAACCAATGAGTTGAAGGTGGCACATGGGTCACCCAGAGGGGTTTAGAGATAATAAAGCCACATATACTTTTATATTGAAATATAGATAGTTTATATATGTTTGGTCATACAAGTATATATATAAAACACATGGTTTTACATATCTATTAAAGAATATATATGTATAAAGATTTTATATATGTGAAATATTGCATATATTTGTAAATATAAAGTAAGCATCATTCTCAAAGAGGAATTCTGATCTCAAAGAGGGCCCATTTACAAAGAGCCTGGATGCAGCATAACTACATAAGTAAACTTTCATCAGACCTGTGGACACGGTCTATCTTTCCTTCCTTGTTTCAGATGGCACCTGAGCCCTTTGGAAAGGCACACAGTCTGTGGTACCTTGCTTGAAAACAGGAGTCATGGCCTGAATCTCATCTGTCCGATGAGAAGGAAACATCACCTGGTGATAGTGTGTTATGCATGTGTGTTTTTGGGTGTGTATGCGCATGTGTGTGAGTGCTGTGTCTCAGGCCCCACATAGGCATTTTCCTGAGAGTCGCCTATGACACAATCTCCTTGGGTCTGTCCAGGGGACTTATATTCAGAGATATAATTAAATAGTTTAACAAGAACTGCAGATCATCATTCAGGAGAACAAAGAATAGTTTTAATGGGAAAAAAACCCAGAAATCCCTTCCAGTCTTTTTCAATTTAAGGGGAATCCAGCAGAATGGACTACTGGGTCCAACTGGAAGGATCTGAGGTTCAGTCTACACAGGTCAGGGCAGTCGTTTGATCTCTCGAGAACGGGAGGCTGGATGTGTTTACACAGCAATAAAAGATCCGGGCTTCCTCAGTGCTCTCAGATTCTGGCTCCATTCCAAAATTTAAATTAAAATTCATCTGTTAAAGGAGAAACCCAATGCCTCGCACCAAGGTTATTTATTTCCACTTTTCATTAGCAAAGTTTTGAAACCACCACCAAAGAAGGCCTTTCACCATCATGTCCCACACGTCTCCACGTACTCTCATCGTACTCATTGAACTGGGAGAACAGTGGCCCTACTCCTTCAAACACGATTGCGAAAGCTCCAAAATTTTCCACC
>NW_025795935.1:0-4437 GCF_021613505.1 Equus quagga
GATTTCTGGGCCCCCAGGGCAAAGCCAGAGTGACACAACCAGGGAGAAGCGGGGTGCAGATGGGCCAGGACAGAGACCACTTGTCCTCTCAGCCGCACGGGTGGAGGAACATGTGCAGATCCTCAATGGGGGCACCTAGGTGTGGAGCATTGCAAACTCCCCCTGCTCCCCTGCATTTGCTGTTGCTGATGGAAGGATGTGTGTAGGGAGAGAGTTGGAACCCAAACTGCAGGAGCAACAACGTGGGCTTTGCATCCAATCACAGCACTTTTCTAAAAAATAGATGGAAACGCAAACCACGGGCCCACAGCTGATCAGAGGGACTTAGGTTAACTCCCTAACGTTTGACGTTTAAATTATTCCTCCTCCGAGTCATCCAGCCTTGCACCAGTAGCATTCCCTCACACTAGTATATTTATTACCTGGTGGTGTAATGCTTTTTCTCAGGGTGAGTAGAGTATTACAGTATATCGAAACCTGAAGTTTTCCTACTAAAGTCCTCTTCTTCCTCACTTTTGTCACTTCTGACTTTTCCCTGGGGGCCCAGAAATCTTGTGCCCCGTGTCCAAAGGGACCGGAAAATCTGATGGTATGTTTTTGTATGGCCCACGAGCTAAGTATTGTTTTTACGTTTTTAAAGAGCTGTAAACACGCAAACAAAAAACAAAAGAACCACAGAGACCTTCTATGGCCTGCAGTCTAAAATATCTTCTCTCTAGCCCTTTACAAAACAGTTTGCCAATTCCTGATACAGCACCTTGAATTTACACAAACAAAATAACATATTCTCCACTACACAAAAACAGATAAATTCACTTTTAGAAGATGTCTGATGAAAATTGCTTAATTATTCTTATTCGAAAAAACGTTTCTTGAAAAATTGGGATGCATTAACAAGTCTGTGTGTCCTATATTGCAAACGATACTTTCTCCTTTGCTTGCTTTCAGTCATGCTAAATAAATCCATCGCTATGGTCTTAGACTTCCCGTGTGTGTGTGTGTGTGTGTGTGTCTGTGTGCAGATGTACCTAATCTCGGCAAGACTTCTTCAACTATATGAGAACCCTGGTGCCCACTGTGGGCAAGGCGAGGGGAGCAGGGGGGCTTGCAGAATGCTGTCCTAGCTGGACTTGATTAGGCTGTGAGTAGGATGAGTTACACAACCAGAGTGTACACAGCGTAGATTCACTGAGTGCACACTCCATCCCCAACCACTCCTTAGTTCAAAGGGAAAATCAGGCTGCCAGCAAGTGAGAGAGAATAACTCTGTTACAAAATGCACTGAGCCTTGTAAGCAGCCAGAGCAGTAGATAAAAACTTATAGTACATCCTCAATAAAATAAGAAATGAGATAAGCCACCAGGTGTTTCATCTGGATTTAGAGATGACACATTTGCCAGGAATCTTACTCCTGTAAGAGCTTTTTTTTGTTTTTTTTTTTAAAGATTTTTATTATTTTCTTTTTCTCCCCAAAGCCCCCCGGTACATAGTTGTGTATTCTTCGTTGTGGGTCCTTCTAGTTGTGGTATGTGGGACGCTGCCTCAGCGTGGTCTGATGAGCAGTGCCATGTCCGCGCCCAGGATTCGAACCAACGAAACACTGGGCCGCAGGCAGCGGAGCGCACGAACTTAACCGCTCGGCCACAGGGCCAGCCCCTCCTGTAAGAGCTTTTTGATTGCAAGTGACCGAACCCCAGTTCAAACTGGCTCGACTCAGTATTGCTCATGACCTACTGAATAACTGTTGTCAACTAATTATTTCACAATGTTTTGCTCCAAGAAAGCAAAACAAGAAGTATGAATGGGGAGGATTATTATTTGCAGATGATATTCTATGCCTAAGAAAGCTTACAAACCAGTAAGAGAAATTAGTAATACGGGTAGACACAGAACAAATGTACAAAGAACAAAGCTATACTTGAATGACTAATAACCAGTTCAAAATAGAAATGGAAAACTGCCCTGTTCAGAAGAGTTTCAAAAATAATAAAATGACTCGGAATAAATTTTAATAAGAAAAATAAAAGACATATAAAGTAAAATGCAAAATTTCACTGATAAACATAAAACAAGATCTGAATCAATAAAGACAAATACTATATTCTGAATAGGAAAAGTTAATAGCAAAAATGTCAATCTCAAATTAATACAAATATGTTATGTAATAATAACAGAGCCTTATGGTTTATTTTTATTGTTTTGAACTAGATAAGACAATTTTAAATTTTGTGAAGGAGAATCACTGAGAAAATTTAGAATAAAGAATAGTGAGTATGGGGCTTGCCCTTCCGGATATTAAAAGTTACTACAAAGCTACTATAATCAAAATGTGGTACTGGCCCACGAACAGATAAATAAATCAGTGGAACAAAGCAAGAGTTCAAAAGAAGACGCAAATAAAAATGAAAATTTAAAATATGATAAAGATGCATTTCAATTCAATGGATGAAGAGTGGATTTTTTATTAACCGATGTTGAGACAATTGGACTACCTATTTAGAAAAATAATAAAGTTACATCTTTATACCATGTAAAGTTCTCATTGTAAGCAATAAAAGTATTGAGATTGGAGGAATAAAAACATCAAGACATAATATGGAAAAAATATTTATCTATCTCAGGCGTGGAAAGACCTAAACAAGTTGAAGTCCAAAAACCATTAAAGAAAATGTTAACCAGTTTGACTATTGAAAAATGAAAATCCTGAATGACAAAATATGAAGAACAAAGATAAAATATTTGCAGCACATATAAAAAGCTAAGTGTTCATACCTAATACTCGAGAGACTTACAAGTAATCAGCTATAAAAACACAGCCCTATAAAAAAATGATTAAAGAATGTGAAAACAGAAAAGAGGAAATGCAAATGGCCAATAAATCCACAAAAACAGGAAATTAAAATTGAAGCAGCTATGTAGAATTTTTTGCCAAAAAATTTGAAAGTTTGACAACATCTGGAGCTGGAGAAGGTAAGGTACGGAACAACTAAAACTCTCATATTCTGTTGACCAAAGTGTCGGGCTGTTCAATATTTTGAAAATAATTCATCAGATTTATTAAACTACAATATGCACATACCATTTGACCCAGCAACCCTCCTCCTAAGGACCCTAGCCTACTGAGATAAGAGCAAGAATGTGAAATGTATGAATGGAAAGAAATTATTTAAGAATGTCTTGCTTGTAAAAGGAAAAAGTGGAAAAAGCTTAAATATCTATCAATATTAGTTGACTAAACTATGGTGCATCCAAAGTAAAGAATTTTATGCAACTGTTAAAAAAGAATGTGACAGGTTTGTATGAATTGACTGTCAAGATGTCCACAATTTAATGGCAAGTGAAAAAAACAACTTAAAGAACAATATGTCCCCTCTGATACGAGATTTCATGTTAATAAAACAGGTGTGAGCATTTACATTACATATACATACATATATACATACATTACATACATAGAATAATTTCAGGAGAATTGGAAAAGACACATACAAAGCTGCTAAGACCATTTTCCTAGAGGGGGTGGCATTGAACTCACAAAAGGGGAAGTTTCATTTCTTACTGTGTTTTTCAAAATTTTTCCAAAAACACTATTAAAAAATGCAACCTGGAAATTAGATACAATTATATCCATTGTATACACATGCATAGTAAACAGGGCAGCTTTTTTTTAAAATTTGGTAACACATTAAATGAATTGGTGCAAAATAATTCGTTCAACTAGAAAGAAGTAACAAATGAGATGAATGTAAATGACAAATCACAGTTTAGTAAGGAATCTGTTTTTAGGTCCAAAGCCAGACTATTATTTTGTGTGTGTGTGTGAGGAAGATTGGCCCTGAGCTAACATCTGTGCCAATCTTCCTCGGTCTTATGTGGGACGCCACCACAGTGTGGCTTGATGAACGGTGCTAGGTCTGTGCCCGGGACCTGAACCTGTAAACCCTGGGCCGCGGAAACCAACACACAAACTTAACCACTACGCCACCATGCAGGCCCCACAACAGATTATTCTTAATACGGTACTGGAAAGGTAACTCACCTTTGTCAGTGGCTTTCCCTGATGGCAGTTGATGCCGCCGATGAAGATCATGTTAGGCATCACGGGTTTGGGATATTCCAAAACAAAGTCAGTTCGTAACAATCAAATTGATGTATGGCTGAAGAGATCATACGCTGTGACAGTCTTTTGGAGAAGGTCAGAGGCAAATTCTAAAGCAGTTTTGACAAAATAGTGACAAAATAAATGTTCCTCCAAGTGGAAGATTTGATTCCGCACTCTCTCCAGAAAAGTCATGGTGTCCGAGAACCCTAAGAGAGGTCTAGGAAGATAAGAAACTGGACTGGGACATTGCGAACCTTGTTCAAAATGATGACAAAATATTCCCTTGGCGAAGACCACAGATGGGAGGGAAAAATATTTGGCTACAATTAAGCCAC
>NW_025795936.1:0-1855 GCF_021613505.1 Equus quagga
CTCACACTAGTATATTTATTACCTGGTGGTGTAATGCTTTCTCTCAGGGTGAGTAGAGTATTACAGTATATCTAAACTTTAAGTTTTCCTACTAGACTCCTCTTCTCCCTCAGTTGTGTCACTTCTGACTTTTCCCTGGGGGCCCAGAAATTTCCCCCATGTCCAAAGGGACAGGAAAATCTGATGGTGTGTTTTTGTATGGCCTGTGAGGTAAGAATGGTTTTTATATTTTTAAAGAGCTGTAAACAAGCAAACAAAAAAGGGACCACAGAGACCTTCTATGGCCTGCAGAGTCTAAAATATTTTCTCTCTGGCCCTTTACAAAAAAGTTTCCTCATCCCTGATACAGTATCTTGAATTTACACAAACAAAATAATGTTCTCTGCTACACTGAAATTCACTTTTAGCATATGCCTGATGAAAAGTGATTACTTTTATTCCAAAAAATGTTTCTAGAAAAATTGGGATGCATTAAGAAGTCTGTACATCCTGCAGTCCAAATGACACTTTGATTCTCCTTAGCTTGCCTTCAGTCATGCTAAATAAATCCATCATTATGGTCTGTGTGTGTGTGTGTGTACCTAATCTCAGTGAGACTTCTTCAACTATATGAGAAGCCTGGTGCCCACTGTGGGCAAAGCGAGGGGAGCAGAGGTCCCTGCAGAATGCTGTCCCTGCTGGACTTGATTCAGGCTGTGAGTAGGATGAGTTACACAACCAGAGTGTACACAGCATAGATTTACTGAGTGCACTCCATCCCCAACCACTGCTTAGTCCAAAGGGGAAAATCAGGCTGCCAGCAAGTGAGAGAATATGACTCTGTTACAAAATGTACTGAGCCTTGTGAGCAGCCAGAGCAGTAGATAAAAACACATAGCACCTGCCCAACAAACCCACAGACGAGTTAAGCCACCAGGTGTTTCATCTGGATTTAGACATAACACATTTGCCAGGAAGCTTACTCCTGTAAGAGCTTTTCGATTGCAAGTGACCAAACCCCAATTCATACTGGCCCGACCAACTACTCAACATTGTTCATGAACTACTGAAAACTGTTTTGAACTAATTATTTCACAACGATTTGCTCCAATAAAGCAAAATAAGAGGTATCAATGGGGAGGGTTATTATTGGCAGATGATACTGTATGCCTAAGAAACCTTACAAATTAATAAGAGAAATTAGTAATATGGCTAGACACAGAACGTACAAAAACCGAGGCTATACTGTAATGACTAATAACCAGTTCAAAATAGAAATGAAAAAATGCCCTGTTCACAAGAGTTCCAAAAATAATAACATGCCCAGGAATAAATTTTAGTAAGAAAAATAAAAGATATATAAGGTAAAATGCAAAATTTCATTGGGAGACATAAAACGAGATCTGAATAAATAAACAGAAATACTCTATTCTGAATAGGAAAAGTTAATAGCAAAAAGATGTTGATCTTTCTCAAATTAAAAAAATACTTTAGGTGATATTAAGAGAGCCCTAAAGGTTTATTTTTATTTTTTTGACCTAGATAAAATAGTTTTCAGTTTTGTGAAGGAGAATAAATTTTGAGAATCAGAGAAAATTTAGAAAACAGAACAGTGAGTATGGAGCTCACCATACCAGATATTAAAACTTACTTCAAAGCTACTACAATCAAAATATGGTACAATCATAAATACAATAAAAAATACTGGCCCATGATAGATAAATAAATCACTGGAACAAAATCTAGAGTTCAAAAGCAGATCCAGACAAATATGAAAATTTTAAATATGGTAAAGATGCATCTCAATTCAGTAGTTGAAGGGTGGACTGTTTATTAAATGTTGAGACGATGGACTATCCACTTAGAAAAATAATAA
>NW_025795937.1:0-1764 GCF_021613505.1 Equus quagga
CAAGAGAGGGCGTGTACTCATCCGACCAATTAAAATAAAATTTCATTACCTATGATTTACTCATTAGAACAATAATGAATGAGTAGCATTTGCTGAGACACCTATTTCTGCGTATTCCAGATAAGAACATCTCTAATCTTTGCCTTTGTGCACAGATCATACAGCGAACGGCAGGGCCACTGTAAAAACAATTATTAAGCAACGCTTTTGGTCCCTGAGGATTCAGAAAGGTAAAAAGGAAAGTAAATGTCAAGAAAGCTGGTATTTTTGCAGTTTATCCGAAAGGGAAATTTGGATTTTATCCCAGCTACTGACGACTCTTGACTCACAAAAGACTGGCATCCCAGATTCCACGGAAAGACTTGAACCCCTCACCACGGACCTCTTCACTGCCAGTGAAGGTTCCCAAGCGTCTCTGAAATGCCTGGCTTTGCTGCTTGCCTGTTCCATCTCCAAACGCAGAGGCCTCCAAATGGCTGACATAAAATGGACAAGTCCACCTACATGGCCCATTCTAGCGGCACAATGGAATGTGACTGTCATCCGTTTCGGGTTTTTTTCCCAAAGATTCGCACCTGAGCTACCATCACTTGCCAATCTTCCTCTTTTTTTTTTTTTTTTCCTGCTTCTCTCCAAAGCCTGCCAGTACAGAGCTGTATACCCCAGTTGTAGGTCCTCTGGTTCTGGTATGCGGGACCTGCCACAGCATGGCTTGATGAGCAGTGCTGGGTCCGCGCCCAGGTTTCCAGCGGCAAAACCCTGGGCCACAGAAGCGGAGACGTGAACTTAACCACTCGGACCACTGCCCGCTATGCCTCGCACAGAGAGCACACGAGGAGTGTTTGCTGCGCTGGACCGAATCACCGTTGCTCTTCTCAATCTCTCAAACCTTTAGCTGAAGCCAAAATGATTTTCTCCGTCTCCCTCATTCAGGCCTCAATGGAGGCTGGGGTGGGCAGGGGAGATGCCAGGAGAGCCTACAGTCTTGAAATAATCCACTAAAGGTACCCAAGTGGACAGGGGGATCATTTCGAGATATTTTTAGAGCAGTCTTCCGTATGCTACTTCCACTTGGCGGAGACGAACTGCACACTGAGGATGTTATAAAGGCTCGAGGTTCTGTGGAACTTTATTCACAGGGTTTGCACACGAGATACATCAGGAAAATGTCTTGGAAAGTGGAGGCGAACTTGAAGCCCCACACAAATGTTTCCCACGCTTAGGTAACTTGGGAATTAGGCAGCGCAAAAGACAAGTGATCTTTGTATGGATAGCAAACAGCAATGACTATAAACCTAAAAACGTGAATGAATTAGTGAATGGCCGACTGACCCAGCGAGCACAGGAAGCCACGACCCAAACAAGAGGCGAACACTCGAGTCTCCCGCCGACTCCCGAACGCTCCGGGCTAAGGATCTACATCGCCCACAAGGCCAAGCGCGACGGGCCGGCGCTCCCGCGGGGCATCCTGGGAGACGTAGTCCGCGCGTTCCTTAGATCGCTCCGGCTCGGGGCCGTGGGAGAGCTGTCCTCGCTAAGATGGCGGACTCCGCTTCTGGCGCGTCGGTTCGCTTCGAGATTTGGCTGTGGCGGGGGTCAGGGCTTTAGGCAGTAAGAGGAGCTGGCGGCGGGGGACGCGGGGACGTGGGAGGCTTGGGGCCCTGCGGGCGGCAGGGCCTGAGGAGGGCGGGGCGAGGGGCTGCCGTTGCAGTTTTCGTGCTTTTCTTGCGAGGAACGGGTTGCAAAGGAACGTCCTGGCGTCAG
>NW_025795938.1:0-1249 GCF_021613505.1 Equus quagga
TTGCTGATGTAACATGTAGATTTATAATTCTCTCTGGAGAGAGGTATATAGCTTAAATTATCTCTAATATATGGTGTGTGATCACAGTGATGTTTAGTAAGAAAATGAAAGAATAAGACAATATTTGTCTTATTCCTATAATGTAAAATACAACATAAAGACAATTTTGTCATGCCTGCCAGCCTTCATTTTGTTACAGTATGTGTGTTTTTGAGCTTTCAAATTTCTCCGCAGTAAACACTTGCACCAGAGTTACCCAGAACAATTCTATCCTTGCTTTCGAGTAGGGAGGGCTGTCACATTGTTTGTACAGTTTGAAATTCTTTATGTGGGATTCTGAAGTCCAGAAGCCTCTGACAAAGCCATCTGATGTGAACTTGTTTGGCCTCAGAACCTGGCCTGATGTGAGGCTGTTTATAGTCTTAGTTGTCTCACTTGGGTGAATATTCATACATTTGTTACAACAATATTAATCTCCTTGATTAATGGATACTGTTTGTCCCAAACCCAGCTGGGATATAAGGTTCACGCATATAACCCTTTCTTCGTATTACATTTCTAAAGTCTGGAAATTCTGCATTCCAGAGACCCAAGACGTGAGATAAGGAATTATGTGCAAGGAACAAACCCACTCAAATCAGCTCAATCACAAAGGGGGTTTATTGTGAGGACATAGGGGAACCTCCCAGAATCCACCTACAGGAAGCCTGTCTGACCTCACTGGACCCTTGGTTTCTTGCCCCTCTCTCTCTCTACATGTTTGCCCCATTCCCAGCTCCGCAAACCAGCTTCCTCCACAAGGGTCTTAGTCTCTGTCTTCCCTTGATGTCGTATGGACATTGCTTTGCCGTCACCTGGCCCTGACTGGGCCAGCTGTCCATGGTGTCTCCATGTTCTGAGGACAGACAGCCTGGCTCATCCTGTCTCCGATGTCACATCCCCCTTCCCACCACTACCAAATTTATCAGCTCTTTCTGACGTTTCTTTTGCCTCTATGTTTTGGAAGAGTTCCTGCCTCCACACATGTAGTAAATATTTACCGTTGTCTCCTTCCCAGAGTCTTTCTCATGGATTGACCTGCATGTGGACTTAAGAGTGGTGCCTCCTGTCCCCTGACGTATTCAGTACGTCCACCATTAGAAACTCTCAGAATTAGTAAGCGGATTCCTAGGGGGTTAAAACTTCTCCACGTTTTAATACTGTTGAAGTTAAAGGGCAACTTGAAGTAGAAAGTAGCCTTGGAAAGAGA
>NW_025795939.1:0-4437 GCF_021613505.1 Equus quagga
GTGGCTTAATTGTAGCCAAATATTTTTCCCTCCCATCTGTGGTCTTCGCCAAGGGAATATTTTGTCATCATTTTGAACAAGGTTCGCAATGTCCCAGTCCAGTTTCTTATCTTCCTAGACCTCTCTTAGGGTTCTCGGACACCATGACTTTTCTGGAGAGAGTGCGGAATCAAATCTTCCACTTGGAGGAACATTTATTTTGTCACTATTTTGTCAAAACTGCTTTAGAATTTGCCTCTGACCTTCTCCAAAAGACTGTCACAGCGTATGATCTCTTCAGCCATACATCAATTTGATTGTTACGAACTGACTTTGTTTTGGAATATCCCAAACCCGTGATGCCTAACATGATCTTCATCGGCGGCATCAACTGCCATCAGGGAAAGCCACTGACAAAGGTGAGTTACCTTTCCAGTACCGTATTAAGAATAATCTGTTGTGGGGCCTGCATGGTGGCGTAGTGGTTAAGTTTGTGTGTTGGTTTCCGCGGCCCAGGGTTTACAGGTTCAGGTCCCGGGCACAGACCTAGCACCGTTCATCAAGCCACACTGTGGTGGCGTCCCACATAAGACCGAGGAAGATTGGCACAGATGTTAGCTCAGGGCCAATCTTCCTCACACACACACACAAAATAATAGTCTGGCTTTGGACCTAAAAACAGATTCCTTACTAAACTGTGATTTGTCATTTACATTCATCTCATTTGTTACTTCTTTCTAGTTGAACGAATTATTTTGCACCAATTCATTTAATGTGTTACCAAATTTTAAAAAAAAGCTGCCCTGTTTACTATGCATGTGTATACAATGGATATAATTGTATCTAATTTCCAGGTTGCATTTTTTAATAGTGTTTTTGGAAAAATTTTGAAAAACACAGTAAGAAATGAAACTTCCCCTTTTGTGAGTTCAATGCCACCCCCTCTAGGAAAATGGTCTTAGCAGCTTTGTATGTGTCTTTTCCAATTCTCCTGAAATTATTCTATGTATGTAATGTATGTATATATGTATGTATATGTAATGTAAATGCTCACACCTGTTTTATTAACATGAAATCTCGTATCAGAGGGGACATATTGTTCTTTAAGTTGTTTTTTTCACTTGCCATTAAATTGTGGACATCTTGACAGTCAATTCATACAAACCTGTCACATTCTTTTTTAACAGTTGCATAAAATTCTTTACTTTGGATGCACCATAGTTTAGTCAACTAATATTGATAGATATTTAAGCTTTTTCCACTTTTTCCTTTTACAAGCAAGACATTCTTAAATAATTTCTTTCCATTCATACATTTCACATTCTTGCTCTTATCTCAGTAGGCTAGGGTCCTTAGGAGGAGGGTTGCTGGGTCAAATGGTATGTGCATATTGTAGTTTAATAAATCTGATGAATTATTTTCAAAATATTGAACAGCCCGACACTTTGGTCAACAGAATATGAGAGTTTTAGTTGTTCCGTACCTTACCTTCTCCAGCTCCAGATGTTGTCAAACTTTCAAATTTTTTGGCAAAAAATTCTACATAGCTGCTTCAATTTTAATTTCCTGTTTTTGTGGATTTATTGGCCATTTGCATTTCCTCTTTTCTGTTTTCACATTCTTTAATCATTTTTTTATAGGGCTGTGTTTTTATAGCTGATTACTTGTAAGTCTCTCGAGTATTAGGTATGAACACTTAGCTTTTTATATGTGCTGCAAATATTTTATCTTTGTTCTTCATATTTTGTCATTCAGGATTTTCATTTTTCAATAGTCAAACTGGTTAACATTTTCTTTAATGGTTTTTGGACTTCAACTTGTTTAGGTCTTTCCACGCCTGAGATAGATAAATATTTTTTCCATATTATGTCTTGATGTTTTTATTCCTCCAATCTCAATACTTTTATTGCTTACAATGAGAACTTTACATGGTATAAAGATGTAACTTTATTATTTTTCTAAATAGGTAGTCCAATTGTCTCAACATCGGTTAATAAAAAATCCACTCTTCATCCATTGAATTGAAATGCATCTTTATCATATTTTAAATTTTCATTTTTATTTGCGTCTTCTTTTGAACTCTTGCTTTGTTCCACTGATTTATTTATCTGTTCGTGGGCCAGTACCACATTTTGATTATAGTAGCTTTGTAGTAACTTTTAATATCCGGAAGGGCAAGCCCCATACTCACTATTCTTTATTCTAAATTTTCTCAGTGATTCTCCTTCACAAAATTTAAAATTGTCTTATCTAGTTCAAAACAATAAAAATAAACCATAAGGCTCTGTTATTATTACATAACATATTTGTATTAATTTGAGATTGACATTTTTGCTATTAACTTTTCCTATTCAGAATATAGTATTTGTCTTTATTGATTCAGATCTTGTTTTATGTTTATCAGTGAAATTTTGCATTTTACTTTATATGTCTTTTATTTTTCTTATTAAAATTTATTCCGAGTCATTTTATTATTTTTGAAACTCTTCTGAACAGGGCAGTTTTCCATTTCTATTTTGAACTGGTTATTAGTCATTCAAGTATAGCTTTGTTCTTTGTACATTTGTTCTGTGTCTACCCGTATTACTAATTTCTCTTACTGGTTTGTAAGCTTTCTTAGGCATAGAATATCATCTGCAAATAATAATCCTCCCCATTCATACTTCTTGTTTTGCTTTCTTGGAGCAAAACATTGTGAAATAATTAGTTGACAACAGTTATTCAGTAGGTCATGAGCAATACTGAGTCGAGCCAGTTTGAACTGGGGTTCGGTCACTTGCAATCAAAAAGCTCTTACAGGAGGGGCTGGCCCTGTGGCCGAGCGGTTAAGTTCGTGCGCTCCGCTGCCTGCGGCCCAGTGTTTCGTTGGTTCGAATCCTGGGCGCGGACATGGCACTGCTCATCAGACCACGCTGAGGCAGCGTCCCACATACCACAACTAGAAGGACCCACAACGAAGAATACACAACTATGTACCGGGGGGCTTTGGGGAGAAAAAGAAAATAATAAAAATCTTTAAAAAAAAAAACAAAAAAAAGCTCTTACAGGAGTAAGATTCCTGGCAAATGTGTCATCTCTAAATCCAGATGAAACACCTGGTGGCTTATCTCATTTCTTATTTTATTGAGGATGTACTATAAGTTTTTATCTACTGCTCTGGCTGCTTACAAGGCTCAGTGCATTTTGTAACAGAGTTATTCTCTCTCACTTGCTGGCAGCCTGATTTTCCCTTTGAACTAAGGAGTGGTTGGGGATGGAGTGTGCACTCAGTGAATCTACGCTGTGTACACTCTGGTTGTGTAACTCATCCTACTCACAGCCTAATCAAGTCCAGCTAGGACAGCATTCTGCAAGCCCCCCTGCTCCCCTCGCCTTGCCCACAGTGGGCACCAGGGTTCTCATATAGTTGAAGAAGTCTTGCCGAGATTAGGTACATCTGCACACAGACACACACACACACACACACACACGGGAAGTCTAAGACCATAGCGATGGATTTATTTAGCATGACTGAAAGCAAGCAAAGGAGAAAGTATCGTTTGCAATATAGGACACACAGACTTGTTAATGCATCCCAATTTTTCAAGAAACGTTTTTTCGAATAAGAATAATTAAGCAATTTTCATCAGACATCTTCTAAAAGTGAATTTATCTGTTTTTGTGTAGTGGAGAATATGTTATTTTGTTTGTGTAAATTCAAGGTGCTGTATCAGGAATTGGCAAACTGTTTTGTAAAGGGCTAGAGAGAAGATATTTTAGACTGCAGGCCATAGAAGGTCTCTGTGGTTCTTTTGTTTTTTGTTTGCGTGTTTACAGCTCTTTAAAAACGTAAAAACAATACTTAGCTCGTGGGCCATACAAAAACATACCATCAGATTTTCCGGTCCCTTTGGACACGGGGCACAAGATTTCTGGGCCCCCAGGGAAAAGTCAGAAGTGACAAAAGTGAGGAAGAAGAGGACTTTAGTAGGAAAACTTCAGGTTTCGATATACTGTAATACTCTACTCACCCTGAGAAAAAGCATTACACCACCAGGTAATAAATATACTAGTGTGAGGGAATGCTACTGGTGCAAGGCTGGATGACTCGGAGGAGGAATAATTTAAACGTCAAACGTTAGGGAGTTAACCTAAGTCCCTCTGATCAGCTGTGGGCCCGTGGTTTGCGTTTCCATCTATTTTTTAGAAAAGTGCTGTGATTGGATGCAAAGCCCACGTTGTTGCTCCTGCAGTTTGGGTTCCAACTCTCTCCCTACACACATCCTTCCATCAGCAACAGCAAATGCAGGGGAGCAGGGGGAGTTTGCAATGCTCCACACCTAGGTGCCCCCATTGAGGATCTGCACATGTTCCTCCACCCGTGCGGCTGAGAGGACAAGTGGTCTCTGTCCTGGCCCATCTGCACCCCGCTTCTCCCTGGTTGTGTCACTCTGGCTTTGCCCTGGGGGCCCAGAAATC
>NW_025795940.1:0-1855 GCF_021613505.1 Equus quagga
TTATTATTTTTCTAAGTGGATAGTCCATCGTCTCAACATTTAATAAACAGTCCACCCTTCAACTACTGAATTGAGATGCATCTTTACCATATTTAAAATTTTCATATTTGTCTGGATCTGCTTTTGAACTCTAGATTTTGTTCCAGTGATTTATTTATCTATCATGGGCCAGTATTTTTTATTGTATTTATGATTGTACCATATTTTGATTGTAGTAGCTTTGAAGTAAGTTTTAATATCTGGTATGGTGAGCTCCATACTCACTGTTCTGTTTTCTAAATTTTCTCTGATTCTCAAAATTTATTCTCCTTCACAAAACTGAAAACTATTTTATCTAGGTCAAAAAAATAAAAATAAACCTTTAGGGCTCTCTTAATATCACCTAAAGTATTTTTTTAATTTGAGAAAGATCAACATCTTTTTGCTATTAACTTTTCCTATTCAGAATAGAGTATTTCTGTTTATTTATTCAGATCTCGTTTTATGTCTCCCAATGAAATTTTGCATTTTACCTTATATATCTTTTATTTTTCTTACTAAAATTTATTCCTGGGCATGTTATTATTTTTGGAACTCTTGTGAACAGGGCATTTTTTCATTTCTATTTTGAACTGGTTATTAGTCATTACAGTATAGCCTCGGTTTTTGTACGTTCTGTGTCTAGCCATATTACTAATTTCTCTTATTAATTTGTAAGGTTTCTTAGGCATACAGTATCATCTGCCAATAATAACCCTCCCCATTGATACCTCTTATTTTGCTTTATTGGAGCAAATCGTTGTGAAATAATTAGTTCAAAACAGTTTTCAGTAGTTCATGAACAATGTTGAGTAGTTGGTCGGGCCAGTATGAATTGGGGTTTGGTCACTTGCAATCGAAAAGCTCTTACAGGAGTAAGCTTCCTGGCAAATGTGTTATGTCTAAATCCAGATGAAACACCTGGTGGCTTAACTCGTCTGTGGGTTTGTTGGGCAGGTGCTATGTGTTTTTATCTACTGCTCTGGCTGCTCACAAGGCTCAGTACATTTTGTAACAGAGTCATATTCTCTCACTTGCTGGCAGCCTGATTTTCCCCTTTGGACTAAGCAGTGGTTGGGGATGGAGTGCACTCAGTAAATCTATGCTGTGTACACTCTGGTTGTGTAACTCATCCTACTCACAGCCTGAATCAAGTCCAGCAGGGACAGCATTCTGCAGGGACCTCTGCTCCCCTCGCTTTGCCCACAGTGGGCACCAGGCTTCTCATATAGTTGAAGAAGTCTCACTGAGATTAGGTACACACACACACACACAGACCATAATGATGGATTTATTTAGCATGACTGAAGGCAAGCTAAGGAGAATCAAAGTGTCATTTGGACTGCAGGATGTACAGACTTCTTAATGCATCCCAATTTTTCTAGAAACATTTTTTGGAATAAAAGTAATCACTTTTCATCAGGCATATGCTAAAAGTGAATTTCAGTGTAGCAGAGAACATTATTTTGTTTGTGTAAATTCAAGATACTGTATCAGGGATGAGGAAACTTTTTTGTAAAGGGCCAGAGAGAAAATATTTTAGACTCTGCAGGCCATAGAAGGTCTCTGTGGTCCCTTTTTTGTTTGCTTGTTTACAGCTCTTTAAAAATATAAAAACCATTCTTACCTCACAGGCCATACAAAAACACACCATCAGATTTTCCTGTCCCTTTGGACATGGGGGAAATTTCTGGGCCCCCAGGGAAAAGTCAGAAGTGACACAACTGAGGGAGAAGAGGAGTCTAGTAGGAAAACTTAAAGTTTAGATATACTGTAATACTCTACTCACCCTGAGAGAAAGCATTACACCACCAGGTAATAAATATACTAGTGTGAG
>NW_025795941.1:0-1764 GCF_021613505.1 Equus quagga
CTGACGCCAGGACGTTCCTTTGCAACCCGTTCCTCGCAAGAAAAGCACGAAAACTGCAACGGCAGCCCCTCGCCCCGCCCTCCTCAGGCCCTGCCGCCCGCAGGGCCCCAAGCCTCCCACGTCCCCGCGTCCCCCGCCGCCAGCTCCTCTTACTGCCTAAAGCCCTGACCCCCGCCACAGCCAAATCTCGAAGCGAACCGACGCGCCAGAAGCGGAGTCCGCCATCTTAGCGAGGACAGCTCTCCCACGGCCCCGAGCCGGAGCGATCTAAGGAACGCGCGGACTACGTCTCCCAGGATGCCCCGCGGGAGCGCCGGCCCGTCGCGCTTGGCCTTGTGGGCGATGTAGATCCTTAGCCCGGAGCGTTCGGGAGTCGGCGGGAGACTCGAGTGTTCGCCTCTTGTTTGGGTCGTGGCTTCCTGTGCTCGCTGGGTCAGTCGGCCATTCACTAATTCATTCACGTTTTTAGGTTTATAGTCATTGCTGTTTGCTATCCATACAAAGATCACTTGTCTTTTGCGCTGCCTAATTCCCAAGTTACCTAAGCGTGGGAAACATTTGTGTGGGGCTTCAAGTTCGCCTCCACTTTCCAAGACATTTTCCTGATGTATCTCGTGTGCAAACCCTGTGAATAAAGTTCCACAGAACCTCGAGCCTTTATAACATCCTCAGTGTGCAGTTCGTCTCCGCCAAGTGGAAGTAGCATACGGAAGACTGCTCTAAAAATATCTCGAAATGATCCCCCTGTCCACTTGGGTACCTTTAGTGGATTATTTCAAGACTGTAGGCTCTCCTGGCATCTCCCCTGCCCACCCCAGCCTCCATTGAGGCCTGAATGAGGGAGACGGAGAAAATCATTTTGGCTTCAGCTAAAGGTTTGAGAGATTGAGAAGAGCAACGGTGATTCGGTCCAGCGCAGCAAACACTCCTCGTGTGCTCTCTGTGCGAGGCATAGCGGGCAGTGGTCCGAGTGGTTAAGTTCACGTCTCCGCTTCTGTGGCCCAGGGTTTTGCCGCTGGAAACCTGGGCGCGGACCCAGCACTGCTCATCAAGCCATGCTGTGGCAGGTCCCGCATACCAGAACCAGAGGACCTACAACTGGGGTATACAGCTCTGTACTGGCAGGCTTTGGAGAGAAGCAGGAAAAAAAAAAAAAAAAGAGGAAGATTGGCAAGTGATGGTAGCTCAGGTGCGAATCTTTGGGAAAAAAACCCGAAACGGATGACAGTCACATTCCATTGTGCCGCTAGAATGGGCCATGTAGGTGGACTTGTCCATTTTATGTCAGCCATTTGGAGGCCTCTGCGTTTGGAGATGGAACAGGCAAGCAGCAAAGCCAGGCATTTCAGAGACGCTTGGGAACCTTCACTGGCAGTGAAGAGGTCCGTGGTGAGGGGTTCAAGTCTTTCCGTGGAATCTGGGATGCCAGTCTTTTGTGAGTCAAGAGTCGTCAGTAGCTGGGATAAAATCCAAATTTCCCTTTCGGATAAACTGCAAAAATACCAGCTTTCTTGACATTTACTTTCCTTTTTACCTTTCTGAATCCTCAGGGACCAAAAGCGTTGCTTAATAATTGTTTTTACAGTGGCCCTGCCGTTCGCTGTATGATCTGTGCACAAAGGCAAAGATTAGAGATGTTCTTATCTGGAATACGCAGAAATAGGTGTCTCAGCAAATGCTACTCATTCATTATTGTTCTAATGAGTAAATCATAGGTAATGAAATTTTATTTTAATTGGTCGGATGAGTACACGCCCTCTCTTG
>NW_025795942.1:0-1249 GCF_021613505.1 Equus quagga
TCTCTTTCCAAGGCTACTTTCTACTTCAAGTTGCCCTTTAACTTCAACAGTATTAAAACGTGGAGAAGTTTTAACCCCCTAGGAATCCGCTTACTAATTCTGAGAGTTTCTAATGGTGGACGTACTGAATACGTCAGGGGACAGGAGGCACCACTCTTAAGTCCACATGCAGGTCAATCCATGAGAAAGACTCTGGGAAGGAGACAACGGTAAATATTTACTACATGTGTGGAGGCAGGAACTCTTCCAAAACATAGAGGCAAAAGAAACGTCAGAAAGAGCTGATAAATTTGGTAGTGGTGGGAAGGGGGATGTGACATCGGAGACAGGATGAGCCAGGCTGTCTGTCCTCAGAACATGGAGACACCATGGACAGCTGGCCCAGTCAGGGCCAGGTGACGGCAAAGCAATGTCCATACGACATCAAGGGAAGACAGAGACTAAGACCCTTGTGGAGGAAGCTGGTTTGCGGAGCTGGGAATGGGGCAAACATGTAGAGAGAGAGAGGGGCAAGAAACCAAGGGTCCAGTGAGGTCAGACAGGCTTCCTGTAGGTGGATTCTGGGAGGTTCCCCTATGTCCTCACAATAAACCCCCTTTGTGATTGAGCTGATTTGAGTGGGTTTGTTCCTTGCACATAATTCCTTATCTCACGTCTTGGGTCTCTGGAATGCAGAATTTCCAGACTTTAGAAATGTAATACGAAGAAAGGGTTATATGCGTGAACCTTATATCCCAGCTGGGTTTGGGACAAACAGTATCCATTAATCAAGGAGATTAATATTGTTGTAACAAATGTATGAATATTCACCCAAGTGAGACAACTAAGACTATAAACAGCCTCACATCAGGCCAGGTTCTGAGGCCAAACAAGTTCACATCAGATGGCTTTGTCAGAGGCTTCTGGACTTCAGAATCCCACATAAAGAATTTCAAACTGTACAAACAATGTGACAGCCCTCCCTACTCGAAAGCAAGGATAGAATTGTTCTGGGTAACTCTGGTGCAAGTGTTTACTGCGGAGAAATTTGAAAGCTCAAAAACACACATACTGTAACAAAATGAAGGCTGGCAGGCATGACAAAATTGTCTTTATGTTGTATTTTACATTATAGGAATAAGACAAATATTGTCTTATTCTTTCATTTTCTTACTAAACATCACTGTGATCACACACCATATATTAGAGATAATTTAAGCTATATACCTCTCTCCAGAGAGAATTATAAATCTACATGTTACATCAGCAA
>NW_025795943.1:0-3343 GCF_021613505.1 Equus quagga
TCTCAGGCATCTGAACCCCCTGGGTGCTGCTCCTGTGTGCGTTTGCTGGTCTCCCCCCAGAGACTCTGAGAAGCCGACTGGATGCTCTCATTTTAACAACACACACCTCTCCTCTTCTTGCTCCTTCTCCGAGCCAGAAACTACATGATCTACAGACGCGTTTGGGGAGGACTGTCCCGGATGACTCTAACGGACCTTTCAACGAAACATGTACGACTAGCAAAGCTGGTGCCCTCTGCAGGGGCCTGAGAAGCTGCCTGGTGGGCAAGGAGGGGGAGGGTGGGAAGGGGACCTGGTGGGAGAGGTGTCCCCTCTGCCGTGGAGCAGACCCCAGGTTGCACGGAACAGCACGGGAAGGTCGGTGACTTGCTGTGTTAGAGTCTGGATGTTACTACTGGGTGGAAAGGTGCCTTGTAGACGCCAACAATGGCCCATAGGTAGAGCATTGGAACATGGAGCCCGTTGTCTCTGACTCATAACCTGGGGAGCCCCTACCTGCGGTCTATAGAAATCTTCATAGACTCTATTTGTTAGAGCACACTTAGGTTTACAGAAAATTTGAGCAGAAAGTCCAGAGTTCTCCTGCATCCTCACCTCAACGCCCCTCTCCCCTGCGGTTTCCCCTGTTTTAACATCTTGTGTTAGTAGGGGACATTTGTAAAACTGGTGAATGAGGGGGCCGGCTCCGTCGCCAAGTGATTAAGTTCGTGCGCTCCACTTTGGCGGCCCAGGGTTCGGATCCTGGGCATGGACATGGCACCACTCATCAGGCCATGTTGAGGCGGCGTCCCACGTGCCACAACTAGAAGGACCTACAACTAAAATATACAACTGTGTACTGGGGGGATTTGGGGAGAAACAAGCAGAAAAAAAAAAAAAAACAGAAGAAAATTGGCAGCAGTTGTTAGCTCAGGCGCCAATCTTTAAAAGAAAAGAGAAAAAAACCCCGAAAAAAGTGGTGAACGAATATTGATATGTTCTTATCCACTGAAGTCCATTGTTTACCCTAAGGTTCAAGCTTGTGCTGTACAGTTTTATGGGTTGTGACAACTACAGAATGTTCTGTAGCCACAATTACAGTATCATTTGGAATAGTTTCACTGCCCTAAAACTCCCCGGCTATGCCTATTCGCTCCTCCCTCCCTTCCTCCCTCCCTCCCTCCCTCCCTCCCTCCGAGTCCCTGGCACCCACTGATCTTCTTACTGTCCACCGATCTCCCTTTTCCAGAATGCCATAGCGGTGGAATCGCATGCGGTGTAGCCTGTTCAGCTTGGCTTCTTTCTCTTAGTAATAGGCATTTAAGGTTCCTGCGTGTCTTTTTGTGGCTTGAGAGCTCATTTATTTTTGTTGCTGGACAAAATTCCAGTGTATGGACCAGGCTGTGATTTTACTCAGAGCCGGTGTCGCCGTTGCAGCTAACGGCATCTTCCTGCAAGAGGGCAGAGGAAGAGGCAGGTGGGGCCTGTGCCAGAAAGCCTCCCGGGCTCTGGCAGCACCAACGCTTCCCACCATTCATGATTGTGGCAGTGATGCAGCCTCACTTGGGCTACTTGCGGTGGGTGTTTGTAACGATCTTCTTACAGCCCCAACACTTGAAATTCCCTTGTACTTTGGGGATCCACAGCCGTGTATGACTGGTGGAAGCCGGGATCTCACAATACTATGAAAGCCGGGAATACCAGGTGCTGCCGTCCCTGAGCCCCGGCCGTAGCTCAGGCTTAGCCAGTCACCTGTAGCTGATTGAGACCTGGAACATGAATGATTTACCCAGAAGCAGGAGGAGTTGGGAATTTCCTCCAGCGGAGCCAGGGGGCTGGCATTGGCAGTGGGGCCGCTGGCTGCAGGCAGTGTCCAGTGGGGCATCATCAGCCCCATAAAGCAGGATGCCTTTTGAGGTCAACGATTCTGCCTGCGCGGCTGCCCTTTAGTCCTGCCCATTTCCTAGCGCAGATCTCTAGCTACGTTTGGTGTGGTGAGACTTTTCCCATCCTGCCAATAGTTTCCTTATTTGTCTCAATGAGCCATCATCGGTTTCTGTTTTTGACAGAATGCAGACAGTGTGTAAACTGGTACTGGGGGTGGGGTGCAGGCCGTGAGGGGCATATGGCACTGAGTGTCTGGTTTTGTTAGGACCATCTTGGTAGTTATTCGGGAATTTGAACCTGGCCGTCGTTGGCACACAGTGACAAAGCAGGAGACTTCAATTTTGCCCGGATCACCTGGAATGAAGCGCCTAGTGAGGGCCAGGCCTTGGTGTCCTCAGTTCCCATAGAACAGCACGAGGCACTGCAGAGCGGCTGATTCTGCTGGCGCTGGACCTCAAAGACGGAAAATGAAGCACAAATCTGTAAACCCTCTCCGCTAGCCAAGACCCGGTATCGAGAGACTTCTCTCTTGCCACTGATAACTGGGAAATCCTCAAACCAAAAGTAGAGTTTGATCCTGAGCGTTACTGAATTACAATGTCAGTTAAATTAAGCAGATCTTCATGTCTCATGCTCGAGAAGTAGGACACTGATCAGTGCGGGACCTTCCCACCCACCCAGGCTTTTCAATGGACTCAGGAACAAGGGCCAAAACTTCAGGCTTGGACGCTAGGAACCGCCCCCACCCAGAGGACCTCACGTCACCAAGGGAACCCACCTGCTGCCAGGGAAGAATGCCCGACTTTCCGATTGCATCCTGTGACAGAAAGACGGTACTTCACAGGCTGCCGGCAACATGGTAGCATGTAGATTATGCTGGAAACATCACCTGGGGGGTGGGGGGGGGGTGGGGCGATTTGGTCTCATTGGACTAAATACTTATTTTGAATTTAGACTGTGTGTTTAAAGGGAAACCTGATAGCTGGTAAGAAAGCAACGCGATAAGAACACAGCACAGGAGTGAGGAAGGAATCCCCCCTTTGCTGGCATCCTCCCTGCCAAGCTCAGGGGCGTCTGTGGTCTCCCGAATGTGAATCTCACAGACTCCGATGCCATGTAGCATGTCGTACCCCTCAGGTCACTGTCCTTTCTCTAGTCCTTAGCGTCTTAGGGCTTGTGGCCTTTTAGGAAGGCCCGCTGCGTGTCCTCACTATGGGATGAAGGTCGGCCAGGGAAGCGGGCACAGGCAGTGCCTGGGCTCTCGCACTGTGGGGCAGAGGGAGAGACATCTCTGACCACACACCAGGGCTCCTTGGTCCCAGGCTGCGGGCCCCCAACCAGCCTATATGCCTGGTCCTAGCACCCTCGGTTGTGCTGCCCCAAGGATTCCGAGGTTGCTGCCTCTGGGGCGCCGTCTCCCCTGTGTTCAGCCAAGCCCCTAGGTGACGGCCTCGGGGAGGGACTAAGCCAGGGAGAG
>NW_025795944.1:0-3343 GCF_021613505.1 Equus quagga
CTCTCCCTGGCTTAGTCCCTCCCCGAGGCCGTCACCTAGGGGCTTGGCTGAACACAGGGGAGACGGCGCCCCAGAGGCAGCAACCTCGGAATCCTTGGGGCAGCACAACCGAGGGTGCTAGGACCAGGCATATAGGCTGGTTGGGGGCCCGCAGCCTGGGACCAAGGAGCCCTGGTGTGTGGTCAGAGATGTCTCTCCCTCTGCCCCACAGTGCGAGAGCCCAGGCACTGCCTGTGCCCGCTTCCCTGGCCGACCTTCATCCCATAGTGAGGACACGCAGCGGGCCTTCCTAAAAGGCCACAAGCCCTAAGACGCTAAGGACTAGAGAAAGGACAGTGACCTGAGGGGTACGACATGCTACATGGCATCGGAGTCTGTGAGATTCACATTCGGGAGACCACAGACGCCCCTGAGCTTGGCAGGGAGGATGCCAGCAAAGGGGGGATTCCTTCCTCACTCCTGTGCTGTGTTCTTATCGCGTTGCTTTCTTACCAGCTATCAGGTTTCCCTTTAAACACACAGTCTAAATTCAAAATAAGTATTTAGTCCAATGAGACCAAATCGCCCCACCCCCCCCCCACCCCCCAGGTGATGTTTCCAGCATAATCTACATGCTACCATGTTGCCGGCAGCCTGTGAAGTACCGTCTTTCTGTCACAGGATGCAATCGGAAAGTCGGGCATTCTTCCCTGGCAGCAGGTGGGTTCCCTTGGTGACGTGAGGTCCTCTGGGTGGGGGCGGTTCCTAGCGTCCAAGCCTGAAGTTTTGGCCCTTGTTCCTGAGTCCATTGAAAAGCCTGGGTGGGTGGGAAGGTCCCGCACTGATCAGTGTCCTACTTCTCGAGCATGAGACATGAAGATCTGCTTAATTTAACTGACATTGTAATTCAGTAACGCTCAGGATCAAACTCTACTTTTGGTTTGAGGATTTCCCAGTTATCAGTGGCAAGAGAGAAGTCTCTCGATACCGGGTCTTGGCTAGCGGAGAGGGTTTACAGATTTGTGCTTCATTTTCCGTCTTTGAGGTCCAGCGCCAGCAGAATCAGCCGCTCTGCAGTGCCTCGTGCTGTTCTATGGGAACTGAGGACACCAAGGCCTGGCCCTCACTAGGCGCTTCATTCCAGGTGATCCGGGCAAAATTGAAGTCTCCTGCTTTGTCACTGTGTGCCAACGACGGCCAGGTTCAAATTCCCGAATAACTACCAAGATGGTCCTAACAAAACCAGACACTCAGTGCCATATGCCCCTCACGGCCTGCACCCCACCCCCAGTACCAGTTTACACACTGTCTGCATTCTGTCAAAAACAGAAACCGATGATGGCTCATTGAGACAAATAAGGAAACTATTGGCAGGATGGGAAAAGTCTCACCACACCAAACGTAGCTAGAGATCTGCGCTAGGAAATGGGCAGGACTAAAGGGCAGCCGCGCAGGCAGAATCGTTGACCTCAAAAGGCATCCTGCTTTATGGGGCTGATGATGCCCCACTGGACACTGCCTGCAGCCAGCGGCCCCACTGCCAATGCCAGCCCCCTGGCTCCGCTGGAGGAAATTCCCAACTCCTCCTGCTTCTGGGTAAATCATTCATGTTCCAGGTCTCAATCAGCTACAGGTGACTGGCTAAGCCTGAGCTACGGCCGGGGCTCAGGGACGGCAGCACCTGGTATTCCCGGCTTTCATAGTATTGTGAGATCCCGGCTTCCACCAGTCATACACGGCTGTGGATCCCCAAAGTACAAGGGAATTTCAAGTGTTGGGGCTGTAAGAAGATCGTTACAAACACCCACCGCAAGTAGCCCAAGTGAGGCTGCATCACTGCCACAATCATGAATGGTGGGAAGCGTTGGTGCTGCCAGAGCCCGGGAGGCTTTCTGGCACAGGCCCCACCTGCCTCTTCCTCTGCCCTCTTGCAGGAAGATGCCGTTAGCTGCAACGGCGACACCGGCTCTGAGTAAAATCACAGCCTGGTCCATACACTGGAATTTTGTCCAGCAACAAAAATAAATGAGCTCTCAAGCCACAAAAAGACACGCAGGAACCTTAAATGCCTATTACTAAGAGAAAGAAGCCAAGCTGAACAGGCTACACCGCATGCGATTCCACCGCTATGGCATTCTGGAAAAGGGAGATCGGTGGACAGTAAGAAGATCAGTGGGTGCCAGGGACTCGGAGGGAGGGAGGGAGGGAGGGAGGGAGGAAGGGAGGGAGGAGCGAATAGGCATAGCCGGGGAGTTTTAGGGCAGTGAAACTATTCCAAATGATACTGTAATTGTGGCTACAGAACATTCTGTAGTTGTCACAACCCATAAAACTGTACAGCACAAGCTTGAACCTTAGGGTAAACAATGGACTTCAGTGGATAAGAACATATCAATATTCGTTCACCACTTTTTTCGGGGTTTTTTTCTCTTTTCTTTTAAAGATTGGCGCCTGAGCTAACAACTGCTGCCAATTTTCTTCTGTTTTTTTTTTTTTTTCTGCTTGTTTCTCCCCAAATCCCCCCAGTACACAGTTGTATATTTTAGTTGTAGGTCCTTCTAGTTGTGGCACGTGGGACGCCGCCTCAACATGGCCTGATGAGTGGTGCCATGTCCATGCCCAGGATCCGAACCCTGGGCCGCCAAAGTGGAGCGCACGAACTTAATCACTTGGCGACGGAGCCGGCCCCCTCATTCACCAGTTTTACAAATGTCCCCTACTAACACAAGATGTTAAAACAGGGGAAACCGCAGGGGAGAGGGGCGTTGAGGTGAGGATGCAGGAGAACTCTGGACTTTCTGCTCAAATTTTCTGTAAACCTAAGTGTGCTCTAACAAATAGAGTCTATGAAGATTTCTATAGACCGCAGGTAGGGGCTCCCCAGGTTATGAGTCAGAGACAACGGGCTCCATGTTCCAATGCTCTACCTATGGGCCATTGTTGGCGTCTACAAGGCACCTTTCCACCCAGTAGTAACATCCAGACTCTAACACAGCAAGTCACCGACCTTCCCGTGCTGTTCCGTGCAACCTGGGGTCTGCTCCACGGCAGAGGGGACACCTCTCCCACCAGGTCCCCTTCCCACCCTCCCCCTCCTTGCCCACCAGGCAGCTTCTCAGGCCCCTGCAGAGGGCACCAGCTTTGCTAGTCGTACATGTTTCGTTGAAAGGTCCGTTAGAGTCATCCGGGACAGTCCTCCCCAAACGCGTCTGTAGATCATGTAGTTTCTGGCTCGGAGAAGGAGCAAGAAGAGGAGAGGTGTGTGTTGTTAAAATGAGAGCATCCAGTCGGCTTCTCAGAGTCTCTGGGGGGAGACCAGCAAACGCACACAGGAGCAGCACCCAGGGGGTTCAGATGCCTGAGA
>NW_025795945.1:0-3072 GCF_021613505.1 Equus quagga
GCTGAGGGAGGAGGGGAGCAAGGATCAGGGCGCCCGGCTTCCAGCTCTAACAGCCCAGTTCAGGCTATGGCTACACAGGAGAGTGCCTGGTAGACAAGTGAGGGGCCTCTGAGGAATGACGAGGCGAACTCATGGCCAGTGAGTGGTCTCCAGTCAGTGTGTGGTGGCTCTGCCAGTTCCAGAGGTGGCCCAAATAGGAATAGAACTTAAGAGTCCACTACGGAATCTGGGGCATGGCAACACAGGTGAAATAATGTCAGGAGGGGCCCCCAGCAGGCCAGGGGGCGTGGCTCAAGACTAGAGCCCTTGGCTGCAGGTCCAGATGTCCCCGGTTCAATCCCAGGGGCCCCCTGGCCGTTGTTTTGCCATATTGCCACGTACAGGTAAATGGCTTCCCTGAGACCCCGTTCCATTTTACAGCAAGGTCTGCAGTCGCCTTCACCACTCAGCGCCTGATGGTGTTGTTTTTCCGGTGTCGTCTTTCCGTGGGATAGTAAAGTGTGGTAGATTGACCCGCTGGCGCAATTCTTCACCTCTCCCTGTTCCCGTGCCTTGTGCTTTGTGACTTTTCGTTTCTCCCCCAGAGGCCAGTGTGCTCCGCACCCCTTTGCCCTGGGCCTGGCAGTATCTATCGGTCTGGGCCAACCAGGAGATGGAAACCACATAGGGATTCAAACGGGACGTTTAATTTAGAGGATAATTGTGCTATGCGAGGAGAGTAACTATAAAGGTGCAAAGAAGACTAAAGGGACCCCTGGGCTGAGGGACCCAAGCTAGGATCGATTGGGAAGGGGGACTTTTCCCAAAAGCTGGGATTCAGACCTCATGGGGGAAGGTGTGGTTGGGGCCCACTAACCGGGTTGTCCCGTCCAGACCTGTTCACGGTTGCCAGACGGGCAGAATGCAACCTCCCGGGGCACAGGTGAGACACTTGGAAGTGTGAGCCTGGAACTTGCAGTGTCCACACCTCGGGGGCCTGGGAACCAGACCTCGGGGCAGGGGCGAGCCCAGGCTGGCAGGAGGGTGGCTAGAGGGATTTGAGGTGATGGCTGCGCAGCAGTGTTCACCTGTCAAGCTGGGTCTGCGAGGTCACCGAATGACTTCATTCCCTGGGTGCGTGCCTGGGGCAGAGCACCACCGTGTGTCCTTGCTCGGCTGCACCACTGCCCCACATGCAGCAGGAGCCAGGGGAGCAGAAGCAAAACCTGCAGCAGGAACTGGGGAGGGCAGCCCCCTGCCTCCTGCAGCGTCTCTCCCGCGCCCTCTACTGACAACTGTTAGCGCTGCGCTCACTTGAGGAGACATGCCTAAGGAATCCAGTCCCTTCTCCCAGAGCAGGTATGGAAGGGCGCATTTGGAGCTGAGAGTCAATAAATTGAACTGGCAGACCGTGGGCCTGGCTTTGGCCAACAGGGTGTAGCAGATATGGTGCAAGCAGGGGCTTCAGATGGACTTGCAAGGCCGAGTTTGCCCTCTGTGCTTCTACCATTACAGGGAGAGGTGCTGACCCCGTCACCTCCTCCCCTCAGCCTGGGCCCCAGAATGAACCCTCGGGTCCCAACCCTGAGCCCGTCTCATCGAGAGGAGCCAAGGCAGCTTGAAGCCCACCCATCCAGCCAAGCCCGGCCTAGATCAACTGATTCTCGTTCAGCCTGCAGGCCCAGGGGCATGGGAATAAATGCTGATCATTGTGTGTCATTGGTTTGGGGGGGGGGTGACTTGTTATGCAACATCTTGTGACTGAGACTGACAAATACTGAAATTGATATCTAGAAGGGTCTCCTGCTGTAGCAGAAGCCTAAAGTACATGACAGGGCTTCATGGTGAAGCAGTGGGTGGCAAGGAAGCTGTTACAATCAGCCAGGAAAACAGTGAGGAGACTGTTACTGAGGGTAGGGGAAACGAGGGCTCGTGATAATCTGGAAGGTAGAAATACACTGGAACTTGTTCAACTGGGGGCCGGATATTTCAGGGCAAAATTGGAATGCATGAGCTGTTGGCTACAGGCTGTTTTTGATGAGGTCCTACAAACAAGGTTTGAGTTGAGTGGAGAACTTTCTGGTTTGTATTCAGAATTTAGTGGCAATATAGACAGCCCAGAAATTGCTCAGTTTGAAAAATGAAACCATCCTTTCCAAGACAGAGTGAGGCCATGTTACGTCACCTTAGGAAAAAGTCTCACTCCAGAGCCTTCCACTAAGACAGAGCCTCAGGGAACAGATCACATCAAGGGTGTGGCTTTAATGCCTTTTATTAAGAGCACTGACAGAGTTAAGGCAGGGGGTGTCAAGGACACTCTTTCAGCTGCACAGAAGTTTTCCTAGAACGATGAGGGATGTGTGGTCACAGAATGTGATGTGCCCAATACTTATGATTGAGCTGGAGGGACGGCATATGTCACAAAGAATTGTGATCGTGGCTTTTGATACATGGAATCAAACACATAGGAAACCCACAAATCTCTTGTGAGAGCTGCACTGACGAAAGCTTTGACAGCCTGGACTAAAGGACACTGAGACTGTGGCAAGTAAAAAGACCTCTGGACCTCCAACATTCCACAGGTGGGACGCAAGCTGAGAAGAATGCTCACCCACCTCAAGGGCCATATTATATTTTCCAAGGATCTCTTCAGCAATTGCAAAAGAGGATGATGGCAGAGGAAGACTTCTCAGAGGGTGCAGCCAAGAGTCGTGTGGAACCATGGACTGGGAGCCACTGCCAGGCAGCAGAACCAAGGCCCAGTGAAGGCACACTGCCTGCTCCTGGAGTGCTTAGTGTTGTGTGCCACTGAGTTTGGGGTGACTTGTTATGCAACACTCTTGTGAAAAGGTGGCAGACACTGAAATTGGCATCCAGAACGAGGCCCTGGCTGCACCCAAAGGGAAACGGGGGCGTGGGGGGTTCCTTTTGCATACCCAGTTTCTGGGGCCTTGTGTGCTCCCCGTTTTGTCCCATGTCTGAATGTAAATGTTGCAGGAAGTCTGTCTCTGTACCGTCACTGGATTTTGGATGTGTGAGGGGTAGATAACTTGTCTTTTGAGTTCATGGGTCTCTGGATCAAGAGAAGCCTCA
>NW_025795946.1:0-3072 GCF_021613505.1 Equus quagga
TGAGGCTTCTCTTGATCCAGAGACCCATGAACTCAAAAGACAAGTTATCTACCCCTCACACATCCAAAATCCAGTGACGGTACAGAGACAGACTTCCTGCAACATTTACATTCAGACATGGGACAAAACGGGGAGCACACAAGGCCCCAGAAACTGGGTATGCAAAAGGAACCCCCCACGCCCCCGTTTCCCTTTGGGTGCAGCCAGGGCCTCGTTCTGGATGCCAATTTCAGTGTCTGCCACCTTTTCACAAGAGTGTTGCATAACAAGTCACCCCAAACTCAGTGGCACACAACACTAAGCACTCCAGGAGCAGGCAGTGTGCCTTCACTGGGCCTTGGTTCTGCTGCCTGGCAGTGGCTCCCAGTCCATGGTTCCACACGACTCTTGGCTGCACCCTCTGAGAAGTCTTCCTCTGCCATCATCCTCTTTTGCAATTGCTGAAGAGATCCTTGGAAAATATAATATGGCCCTTGAGGTGGGTGAGCATTCTTCTCAGCTTGCGTCCCACCTGTGGAATGTTGGAGGTCCAGAGGTCTTTTTACTTGCCACAGTCTCAGTGTCCTTTAGTCCAGGCTGTCAAAGCTTTCGTCAGTGCAGCTCTCACAAGAGATTTGTGGGTTTCCTATGTGTTTGATTCCATGTATCAAAAGCCACGATCACAATTCTTTGTGACATATGCCGTCCCTCCAGCTCAATCATAAGTATTGGGCACATCACATTCTGTGACCACACATCCCTCATCGTTCTAGGAAAACTTCTGTGCAGCTGAAAGAGTGTCCTTGACACCCCCTGCCTTAACTCTGTCAGTGCTCTTAATAAAAGGCATTAAAGCCACACCCTTGATGTGATCTGTTCCCTGAGGCTCTGTCTTAGTGGAAGGCTCTGGAGTGAGACTTTTTCCTAAGGTGACGTAACATGGCCTCACTCTGTCTTGGAAAGGATGGTTTCATTTTTCAAACTGAGCAATTTCTGGGCTGTCTATATTGCCACTAAATTCTGAATACAAACCAGAAAGTTCTCCACTCAACTCAAACCTTGTTTGTAGGACCTCATCAAAAACAGCCTGTAGCCAACAGCTCATGCATTCCAATTTTGCCCTGAAATATCCGGCCCCCAGTTGAACAAGTTCCAGTGTATTTCTACCTTCCAGATTATCACGAGCCCTCGTTTCCCCTACCCTCAGTAACAGTCTCCTCACTGTTTTCCTGGCTGATTGTAACAGCTTCCTTGCCACCCACTGCTTCACCATGAAGCCCTGTCATGTACTTTAGGCTTCTGCTACAGCAGGAGACCCTTCTAGATATCAATTTCAGTATTTGTCAGTCTCAGTCACAAGATGTTGCATAACAAGTCACCCCCCCCCCAAACCAATGACACACAATGATCAGCATTTATTCCCATGCCCCTGGGCCTGCAGGCTGAACGAGAATCAGTTGATCTAGGCCGGGCTTGGCTGGATGGGTGGGCTTCAAGCTGCCTTGGCTCCTCTCGATGAGACGGGCTCAGGGTTGGGACCCGAGGGTTCATTCTGGGGCCCAGGCTGAGGGGAGGAGGTGACGGGGTCAGCACCTCTCCCTGTAATGGTAGAAGCACAGAGGGCAAACTCGGCCTTGCAAGTCCATCTGAAGCCCCTGCTTGCACCATATCTGCTACACCCTGTTGGCCAAAGCCAGGCCCACGGTCTGCCAGTTCAATTTATTGACTCTCAGCTCCAAATGCGCCCTTCCATACCTGCTCTGGGAGAAGGGACTGGATTCCTTAGGCATGTCTCCTCAAGTGAGCGCAGCGCTAACAGTTGTCAGTAGAGGGCGCGGGAGAGACGCTGCAGGAGGCAGGGGGCTGCCCTCCCCAGTTCCTGCTGCAGGTTTTGCTTCTGCTCCCCTGGCTCCTGCTGCATGTGGGGCAGTGGTGCAGCCGAGCAAGGACACACGGTGGTGCTCTGCCCCAGGCACGCACCCAGGGAATGAAGTCATTCGGTGACCTCGCAGACCCAGCTTGACAGGTGAACACTGCTGCGCAGCCATCACCTCAAATCCCTCTAGCCACCCTCCTGCCAGCCTGGGCTCGCCCCTGCCCCGAGGTCTGGTTCCCAGGCCCCCGAGGTGTGGACACTGCAAGTTCCAGGCTCACACTTCCAAGTGTCTCACCTGTGCCCCGGGAGGTTGCATTCTGCCCGTCTGGCAACCGTGAACAGGTCTGGACGGGACAACCCGGTTAGTGGGCCCCAACCACACCTTCCCCCATGAGGTCTGAATCCCAGCTTTTGGGAAAAGTCCCCCTTCCCAATCGATCCTAGCTTGGGTCCCTCAGCCCAGGGGTCCCTTTAGTCTTCTTTGCACCTTTATAGTTACTCTCCTCGCATAGCACAATTATCCTCTAAATTAAACGTCCCGTTTGAATCCCTATGTGGTTTCCATCTCCTGGTTGGCCCAGACCGATAGATACTGCCAGGCCCAGGGCAAAGGGGTGCGGAGCACACTGGCCTCTGGGGGAGAAACGAAAAGTCACAAAGCACAAGGCACGGGAACAGGGAGAGGTGAAGAATTGCGCCAGCGGGTCAATCTACCACACTTTACTATCCCACGGAAAGACGACACCGGAAAAACAACACCATCAGGCGCTGAGTGGTGAAGGCGACTGCAGACCTTGCTGTAAAATGGAACGGGGTCTCAGGGAAGCCATTTACCTGTACGTGGCAATATGGCAAAACAACGGCCAGGGGGCCCCTGGGATTGAACCGGGGACATCTGGACCTGCAGCCAAGGGCTCTAGTCTTGAGCCACGCCCCCTGGCCTGCTGGGGGCCCCTCCTGACATTATTTCACCTGTGTTGCCATGCCCCAGATTCCGTAGTGGACTCTTAAGTTCTATTCCTATTTGGGCCACCTCTGGAACTGGCAGAGCCACCACACACTGACTGGAGACCACTCACTGGCCATGAGTTCGCCTCGTCATTCCTCAGAGGCCCCTCACTTGTCTACCAGGCACTCTCCTGTGTAGCCATAGCCTGAACTGGGCTGTTAGAGCTGGAAGCCGGGCGCCCTGATCCTTGCTCCCCTCCTCCCTCAGC
>NW_025795947.1:0-1059 GCF_021613505.1 Equus quagga
AGATTTGAGCCGGGGACCTCTTGATCTGCAGTCCAATGCTCTACCCATGAGCTACACCCCCTCACCTGGGGAAAATTCCTTCCTAGCGTATTTCACCTGTGGAACCACACCCAGGGATTCCAGGAATCCTTTTAGGAATTTCTATTTGTTCCTAATCAGCCTGTGGAGAGTGGCAAGCAACCACAAATGGACTAGAGACCACTTTTCTGGCCACGAGTTCACCTTTCCACTCCCCAGAGACCTCTCACTGGTCCAACAGGCACCTTTCCATTCTGTAGCCACAACCTGAATTCCGTCAATAAACTCTAACTCTTCCTTTCCCCTCACTCAGTACCCGGTGGGCAGTGCATGGGGCACTGGCGACGAGGTGTAAGAATCGTGGCTGCATAGACAGCTGTTTCCTCATCAATGCTTGGAAACAAATCATCCCCAAATTAAGATGTATACAGAATAAGCACTGATTCTCAGGGTCATAGGTCAGCAGCATGGAGGCCAATCAGCTGATCTAGGGTGGCCTTGACCTGGTGGCCCCATTTCACTCCATGGGACCCTCTGTGCTCGGTTTCTCGCTGTGAGTTCAGCTCAGATCTGCACCATGTCTGTTCATTCTGGGGTCCGGGTTGGAGGAGTGGCAGCAAGCAGGGGAACCTTTCCTCACGGAGATGGCAGAAATGCAGAAAGGCAAGCCCAACACATGAGCAGGTCTCCAGCCTCTGCTTGAGTCACGTGTGCTGACATCCCAGCAGTCAAGGCAAGTCTCAGGACTGAGCCCCAGACCAAGGGCAGGGAAATGTGTTCCACGTCTAATGGGGGGTGGGGGGGGGGGACTGGAAAACCAAAAGGGCCAGAGAGAATCAGTGAAGGACGGAGGCCAACACTTTAATCCACCATGGCCTGCCATCCTGGTCATAGGTATTGACATCTCCCCCCCATCCACAATACGCTCCCGAGACCCCACAGCCTCAGTCAATCAGACAAAGTCTGGGATCTTCTGATCAGCATTAGATCCAGGTGAGGCTTCTCTTGATCCAGAGACCCATGAACTCAAAAGACAAGTTA
>NW_025795948.1:0-6574 GCF_021613505.1 Equus quagga
TTAAATGATTTCAGTGAAGATGGCGTCTGGTTATTGTGCGGTCATATAACTTTTAGATATGAATCTGGCCATATAGATCAACATGTAGGTGAGGATGCCCTGGGCTTCTCTCCCTGAGACAGCCCTAATTCATACCATAAAAAAAAAATCCACCAGGTCATATAGTTTGGCCCGTAGGCCAGGTCACCTTGGACTTCTCTAGCTGGGGCAGCCTTAATCCACATCATAACCCCCCCACCCCGAACCCATTTGGCCCTGTAACCTTTTGGGGATATGGACGATGGTCAGTCTTCTGTAACTACTTCTGGCTGTACAAGGTTGTAGAGCTGTCCCTAAATGGGGCCATAGGTATAGGTGGGAAGTTCAGTGGACCAGGAGGCTGCACCGTGGAGTCCAAGGACGACAAGGTATGCAGATCCTCTGGAGATGAGAGAATCAGTTGACAAGAGGTGGTCCAGGAGGTGAAACTTTGTTGACATGTGGAAGACAAACAACAAAATAGACAACAAATTATAATAAGAAATACTAGCAATATGATTAACCCAATAAATAAGGTTTTGATACTAGTCTAGAAACCTGGTCCTGACCAGGAGTTCAACCAATCGTTTAGAGAGAGAGGGTACGGTCAGATGTGGATCTAATTTGGTGGCTCATATCAGATAGGAAGCCAGAGATATTTTGATGGTAGTCAGGAATACAAACACAACATTCAGTTTTTATAATGGCACAAGTGCCCCCCTGTGCTGCTTTCAAGACATCTAGTGCCATTTGGTTTTCGAAGACTGCCTTATGCATTTGGGACACTTCTAAATCGAGCAGCAAAAAGCTATGTGTGTATCATTTAATGCCTTTATAGTAAATTTGTTTAGGACTTCCATGTGCAAGATGACACTTTCAATTCCTAATTGGGGAAGGAAAGTTGAGGAAAGATGGTCATACCAGTGGAAGACAGAGCGGGTCCAGCACTGTTGCAGGTTGGGTAGGTTAGCAGGAGGAGATATGGTAAATGTAGTTCTACCTTGCATCCAGACGAAACCTAGGGTGCATTGTCCAATCCATCCAGGTGGCAGCCAAGGCCATAAGTTGGAGCCGCATAGCCACTGAGTGCCATTAGGGGCTCACCAATGTGTGCTGGGCTGTCTATCCCAGTCAGTCCCAAACCAATCAGTATTTTTTAAGGCTATGGTATGAGAACACATATGTTGGAGAATTTGTCCTATAGGTCGGGTGCTATTAGGCCACGTATCACAAGTGTGATTGATTTGTTCCCAACATATAGTGGCCTTTTACTGAGTTGACCACTAGTAGGAGTGACCCAAATATAGTCATCCCAAATTTAATATAGTCCATCCTGTGTGTATTGATAAGTTGGGGACTTTACCTTTGGAACTTGTTTATGATCCACCTGTGACAAGGCAAATCTAGTTCGTGTTTGGGCAGTAGTATTGACGGAAAAGGTTTGATTGTGGCCAGGAAATTCCCAGGTATCAGAGACAGATGGCCACAAGGAGACATTATGATTAGTAATAGATGAATCTTGTAGAACAAAAGAGCTAGAATCTAATATCCATGAATGCCTACTATAACTTCTACTGAAACATAATTTTTTCTCTCTAAAATCACCATCATTTTTACAAAAGATAGCCAAATTAAGGTTAACTGGTTTGCAAATAAAGTGTAGTTTCAATACAACTTGGTCCAATTATTTACATAAGTGCAGCGAGAATAATAATTGCTTATACAGGCTCTTTTAAATCTGCTTTGCTGGAATTTTTTTATGAGGAATCTCAGATTGAACTGTGAAGGCCTCTCAAGGCCTAAAAGACAAGCCAAGGACTTGCCGTCAGATTTTGCCTGTAGTACCTACAGATTTGGGTGGATTTCTCTCTTCTCGAGGTCCCCCAAAATATTCTGAGGTTCCTTGCACCTGCCAGATAAGCAACATTCCTTACTTACCAGGTAAGATTGCCAGAATCTCTATAAACAAGGTACCAGGCCCATATTTCCAAGTGGCTTTATTTCCAGAAAGTCCAATCTTTGTTCCTGAAAAGCTGTCTTGTCATATCCAAGCCTGTACGTTTCTCTCAAATATGACATTCCAGTCAAAGCCTTGGTAATATAATCAATGTGTCCTGTTATAAGGAGACCAAATTCTTAGTGAAATTATGCAAATAACTATGTTGCCACCAAATAACCATATTCACAAAGAGTTTCCAAATTCTGGAGGGATCAGGTAGGGAGAAAAAGATAAATGTTTCAATTTTGCTCATAAAGGTATAATTTCACTAATTGCTGTAAGTCATAGTTAGCATAAGAGAAAAGATTTCCTTAAATCTGAGAAAATAAAACAACACATCAAAGCTCAACAATATTTCAAACAGAAGTCGTAAAAAATTATAATCATCCTCATCAGTTCACACAGTCCTGTATAATCAATTCTTGAGCTTAGTCTTCTGTTAGCAGATCTATGAGCTCAGTTTCTCCATTAGAATTCTATAATTTCTTACCCAGTTCAGTGTTACAATCTGAAAGTTTATCAGAAACCTGTAGCTTAGAATAGTGTGTCAGAATCCTTTCCAGGAATTTCTCTGAAGACAAAACATATTTGCAAAAGCAAAAAGCATCAGAGTAAAACAGTAACTATCTGCAAATGGACAAGACTCAAAAGGGCAATGGACAAAGAAACTTGACTATGACTGTGACATACAACACTTCAAGATAACAATTGGAATTATGACTGATAACCAGGACAGATGAAAATTTTAGGAATGCTATATAATTTTAAGACGCTATATCAATAGCATTTACCCACATAATGCCACCTAAGGAAGTTTATCATCACTTATTTGACAATGCTTCCCATGTAGTTTAATAGACAAAATAAGCCTAATTAGTTTTTTCCTCCTTATAGGAAGAGAGAGCAAATTTCTTTGAGAAGTCTCAGGGGCCCTCTGAAAATCCTCAGAGAAATTTTTCTTCTGTCTACCCGGTCAAAAGAAAGACTTCATTCAGGATTTGAATATTTTTGAGGGAGAAGCTTGTCGAAAATATCAAAAGTTTTTTAAAATGCTTGTTAAAATAGGAAACAACACTCACTGTGAAACAATGCTCAGGTATCCATTCAAAGAGACAACAGAAACAGTCAAGAGCAAACAATACAGTCAAAAATTTTTAGAAGAGACCTCTTCCTTTCAGAATATAGGAAATTATTTTAACAAAACATAGATTTTTAACTTTTAGGTAGAGTTAGAGCAGGCCAAAAGTTCAAGAAAAGTATCCTTTGAGAGAAAACCAAATTTTAATTTCTGCACCAGCTTATTTTTAACATTAAAATTCATTTACTTAATTGGATTCACTTTAATCTTAGTCTGCTTGATCAGGCATAAAACTCCTTTCTGAATTTCCCCTTCACAAACCTTCTACAACTTTCTTTTTGCCTTCAGAATTTGTCCCAAAGTCTTTCTTTTTTCCTTTCTGGTACATTAGGACAAATTTATCTTTCTTAACCCATCAAACAAAATATTTCCATTCTTTGTACCTTCTTTACTGAAAACATACATTTTACTTTCCTTGAATACAGAGCTGTTTTCCTTATTAGTTCCCAGTAGCTTTAATCATATAGGTTAATATGAACTTTTAACCCTTAACAGACCATAGTAAACGGGAAAAGGTAAGTAATTGCGAATTGTCTTTTATATCAGCATTCTAAACACTTCACAATTTCTAGAAACACGCCGCCTTACAGTAAAACACCCGAAGACTTTTAGCCCCTCTGCAATAGGAAGCCAAAAGTAGATAGATACATTTAGCAATAATTTTTGTATTCTATCCAAGCCAAAAATGACCCAGATGCTCAGATTATCATTTAACTTAAGTTGGCAAAACTCAAGATTGTTATCAAAAAGAATTTAGAAGCTGTTTTTTTGTTCAAGTATACAGACCATAAAACAGTTATTGTACCCACATAAACTTCATGAGACGTTAGACAAAACTGATCATCACTTAAAGCTATTATTTTGCTGATGAATTTCTAACAGACAACATGAACTTATTTGACTAGGAAACCCAGGTAGCATGCCTGCATCATATGCAAATACCGACAACTCTGACAAGAAGACTGTTTTCAATCAAATCAACTAACTTAAACAAGCTTTCATTTACCAAAGGTTAATTCACATCAAGTTAACTTGAAAGACATTGGATTAATTTCTACTACATTTAGAATTTATGTAAGCACTTACTTTAAGCCAATTAAACCAACCTCTTAATTTTGGCCATACCATCTGGAGGTAAAAATGTCACACATATAACATACATAAGACATACGTACACAGAGACTGCACAGCTATTTTTTTTTTTGCCAATATTTGTGGAGAAGACACTCAAGATGCTAGATTTTTTGGCAAGGGCATGCTTATAGCCGTTTTTCCTCTCCCCTCCTCTTTTTTTTGCTTTTCCTTCAGTCTTAGGAATTAGTGATGGGCTCGATAGTAGTTCCTGGAGAGGGGAGATGATAATCCTTTTCGTGATAAAGGCACTGGGTGGAATCTGAACTGCCTCTAGAGCAGTATTTCCAGTCTTGCAAGGATTTTCTAAGGACACTTGCACTTGATTTCCCAGAAACTGGATTGTAACTCAAATTACAATCCAGGTTGGTCTACCTGTCCGAATGCATCACAAAGGCACAGAGAAACCCCTCAAATTTTCTCCCAGATAGAGTTAGAATGCATCCGCCCGGTGGGTCTCTGGGGATGCTTAGGAGCCTTCCCCGTGGCAGTAAAGCGAGTGTCTGACTGACAGCAGCTGGAGAAAGGGTGCAGAGGACGATTGCGAGTGTGCAGAGGCCGATTGCGGGTGTTGACATAGTTATAAGATTTAGTCAAGTCCCACTCAGCCTGGGCACTTTGTCTTTGAGCCACCACAGTTGAGGTAGGGAAGCAGGAGACAAAGACCTGGAACTGGCTGGAGGCTGGGGCTCCCAGCACCAGGGTTGAGAGTTAAATCCCTGGCAAAAGGCTTATTTTTTCAATTTTACAGAAGGTCAAGGTTCTGCTCAGGTCCAGCCTGAACTTAACCTAGACTTGGTGACAACAAAGGAGGTGATGAACAAGACAGACAAAGAAAGGAAAAGAAGAGATCAGATCTCACCCTCATGGCCTCTTCCAGAGGGTTATCAAGATAAGAGTCACACAACAGTTCCCATGCTGGGGCACATTACCCTAGCATGACAGTTCACAGAATAAATCACAGGGCTCCTACCTCATAACCGACTCAGTAGGTGACTAAAATACTCAATGAGTCAACCGTCAAGAAAGGGCACCCCCACTTAGGGTTGCTGGGGTGATCAGGCACAGAAACCCAAAGTTGGGGTTCCCAGGAGTGGAGCCTTTTACTCTTTAAAGATTTCTTTGTTTCCCAGTTGCAAAGCTCAAAATGAGAAGAAAATGGCCATTGCAACTCTAAGAGAGATGAAAGAAATGGATCCATTACCTTGAAAAAATCCCCCCTGAACCTAGGGCAGCGTCCTGCCGTTGTTCCTACTGTGGGGTTCCTATAGCAAGGGATGATGGGGGCGTTCCCAGGCATTGCATCCCTTGTATACCTTCACTGTTATGCCTGGCAGTAACAGGTGCCTAGTGAATGGTTCCCGAGAGAAAAGGAAAACTTTAAGAGAGATGAAAGAAAAGGAGCCATTACCTTGAAAATCCCCCCCATTGGGGTTCCTGTAGCAAGGGATGATGGGGGCATCCCTTGAACATCTTCCCTAGTATGGCTGGCAGTAATAGGTGCCTGGTGAATGGTCCCCAGGATAAAGGATAGAGAAAAACAGTGAGGAATTTTCCACCAGTCTGGGGGACATTCTACCCAATTGCATCCTGGAGCCATTCTCCCAAGAAGGGGTTCCCATACTCCACCAAAGGTTAGAGTTTGGTACTTTCCTTGAACTGGAATCCCGATTGGGACCTTCCCGCAGTTCAAAGAGTGGTCAGGTGCCATGGGAGGGATCCCAATCCAGCCTTAGGAAAAGAAACCTTCCATGGGAGTCTTGGAGATTGGCAACCGTCCTGATGAATTAAGTGGCCGACCAGTGCCCATGTGAAATTTGTCTATTACAGATAGAGTCATGAAGGAGTGGATTAATTCATTCTTCATCACCCTGAGGCTTAAGGTACTGATCCTCTTCAAGCTGAATGCCACAGTTTGCCCCATAGAGTAGCCATAGGCAGCAAACGTGGATTCATATAGTCATCCAAGAAAGTTCCAGATGGAGAAGTGAATTTAGATCCATCCTTGAAAAAGAGAAAGGCACAAGGAAAAAGGACACTTACCAGAACTCGAGCTCACAAGCCGATGAAGCAAGTCCCCGTATGGGCCACCAGAAAGGATGCAGGGTCAGTGAGCCGAGGAGTTGAAAGAAAGATCTCTTGGACTCTCAAGGTCTGGCAGTGGTGCTCTTTTATTTAGCGAATAGTACAGAATAGCATGGGGACAGGACCCATGGGCCGTGAAGAGCTGCAGGCATGGGGACAGGACCCATGGGCAGTCAGAGCTCCTGCTGCTGCCCTGAGTTGAG
>NW_025795949.1:0-7037 GCF_021613505.1 Equus quagga
TGGAGCCAGGAAGGCAGAGAGTAAGCAGGGAATGAGTGTTTTGGTTTTAACCCCATATATGCTGGGTTTAATGTGGGAAACTGATATGAGGGTTGGTATCAATATTTTTGTTCTTCTCCAAGGTTTTCTTATCAGCCCCACTTTGTGAGGATAAAGAACTTACAACGATTGTTCTTCATCACCAAAACCAACCAACTAACCAACCAACCAACCAACCAACCCACCCATCCTTGTCTCCTTGTGTTTTGCTCTGATTCATTCATGTGTATTCTATTTACATATATTTTATTTCAAGGACTCTATCACTTCAGAGATTTAAGAAAGATTACATGTCTTCTATACTAAGGCTATAAAAGCACACCAAGGAATTTATTTCCAGCAGCTTTTGCCTGTGGTACCTGTAAATGTGGGTGAAGTCTACTTTCCCAAGGTCCTCCAAATCTGCTAAAGTTCCTGGTCCATCAGGAAATGGTCTCCTTTCCAGGGAACAGGTACCAGACTGCCTTCCTAGGTGCGCTTTGTAGGCACCTTTGTCCTTAATGATGGACTTAAAATTCGTGACTGAATAACATGTATTTTGTGATGTGAGACTTCAGCAAACTCAAAGAATTTTTTATGGCACGATTGAATTTTCAGACTACATTCTGGTAAAAAGCAGGGCATAATCTCATCGAGTGTATGCAAAGAATCCCATTGCCGTTAAAAGTAAAAAGATTTAGTAAGTGTATTTTCCCCTGAATATTTAAGGATCAGTGAGAACATAAATATTGAAAGGATATTTTACTGGATTAAAGACTGGAGAGGAACGAGAAAGGGATTTATTATAAAACTGTCAAAAATAGAATATTAAAGCAACACCAATAATATTGCAAACCCGTCACAGCAGGTTTATTTCCCCCATCAGTTTATGTGGACCTACGTAACTTTTGCTTTTAATTTTGTTCTGCTGGGTAAATGGAGATGCACACCATGTTCTCTGTGGGAAAGGTTTAACATGCAAAAGTGTTGATTATTCCGAAATTAATGTATGAATCCGATGCAATACTGAGGTAGACGCAGTGATGAGCTACCCAGAATCCCCTTTTCAGGAAGGACTTGGTGCCCCGCTGTGGGGAGTGTGACCTGTGCAGACAGCCACGTCCCCTGAGGTTCTGCCCCTGCTGGGGTGGCCGGCATCTGGTGACTGAGCCATGGGGCTTATAAAGGCCTGGTTCGGTCCCGTGCTGGACAGCTCCCACAGGCTATGCTGTTTGAACTCCCAGAACCCCCTGGTGGACTGGCTGAAGCTCTGTGAGGTCTCCACCGCTGTTTAACTTCTCCCTCTGCCCTCTCCTCCTTCTTCCCCCTTCCTTAGCAGGGGCTGGTCCCTCATACATAGCTTGCCCCCAAAATACAGTCTAAGTGTTGGCTTCCAAAAACCCAACCTGTGACAAATGCTAATCAACATAAATGACAGCAAGCAAAACAAAACTGGAAACAACCTAAATGTCTATCAATAGGGAAATGCTTAACAGGTAAATTATGGCATGCATGGAATGAGATAAAGATAGGAAACGAATAAAGGACATTTTATGAACTGAGGTGAAGAAATGTTCCTGATGCATTAACTGAATGAAAAAAGTAAGTAGCAGAAGACAATCCCATTTAATTAGAAAATGTAATCTAAAACGTGTTTGCTCTCCTTCTTCCCCTTTTAAGACACAAAGTTTCCTCCTAGGAAAAGGATGTGTGTAGAAATTCAGGGCAGCCCCCTTAGGGGGATTTCCAGGGTTTACTGGATTGAATCGAATCCCTTTCGTGAAGACAGTGCACGGGGAGAGAATCAGGCCAGGCTAGGGTGGTGGGCAGCACTGGGCTGGAATTTGGGCTCTTTCTCTTACCAGGTGTGTGATCTTGGGCAAGTCACACAGTGGCCCTGAGCCTGAGTCCATCACCCAAAATGCCTCCTGAGTTTCTCATGGGAGTGAATGGTTAGTGTGTGGTCAGTATCTGTGCAGTCTCCGTCACAGATTCGATGCTCCACAAATTTTCCTCCTTTGCATGGCTCCTCCTCTTCCGTTCAGACCGGGAATCCTACTCTCCATCATCCTCTTCCCTCCTGGGTTGGGTGAGGGAGCTCGGCCAAGCTGGGAAGCTTAATGGCTGAGACCCAGAGGAAGCTCAGATGCCAGGAACTTGGGTCAAGATGGAGCAAGACCAGAGAAATGGGCTGCTCTGGATTTCAGTGTGCAATGCTTTGACACCAAAAATTCTGGGAAATCCTGAGGCAGGAAGTGAAAGGGAGTGAGGGCCAAAGGAGAAACAACACATTGGGTTTCCTTCTGGTCCCTTCTGGTCTGACTCCCCTCTCCCAAATGGTAAAATTGAGGAAGTCAGGGGAACTTAAAAGAAGCAGAAGAGGAGGAGAGCCAAGCTGACCGCACGTCCAACTCCTCCACACACACAATCGCTGCCCCTGTTCCGATTTTAATTCCTTCTCCTTATTATTGACTTCCCCAAGTCGAGAAAACAGAAGATCCCAGCTCATAGACCCCTGGGCTTTCAGACACGAAGACCAGCAGGACTCTGCTCACATATGTGACTCATCCTTTGGCCACCTCTACCCCCAACTCTCCAGGATTTAGTTTTTTCCAGCTCTGGTCATCGCTGCACAAAGAACCCAAGGATCCCAGCCTGCAGGCTTTCCACAGGTAACGGGGCTGGGGACACAGTTGAGACCAAGGGGACAGGGAGGATGTTAGAGAAAGCCAGGAGGGGGACTGTGGGTCCTAGGTGGGACTGAATGGGAAAAATAGAAAGGGGCAGCATGGGGATAATGACCAAGCGAGGATCTTATTTTCTTCCCTCCCCTGGATTCAGAATCAAGTATGGCAGCCAAACCTCAGTCACAAACTGAGACTCAAACTCAGCCCCATGTCTAGCCCAATTCCAGCCCTGTCCTCAGCAATAGTCCCAGACGCAGCCCCACCCCCATACAAATCCCAGCCCCTTCTTTAAACCCAACCACAGCTTCAACCCCAGAGTCAACTTGTATTTTAACACCAGCCCCAACACAAGATGGACCTTCAACCATATTGTATTCGCAGTTTCAGCACCAAGCTTAGGCCCAGCTCCATCCGTGGCTCCCACAGGAGTACTGACCCCAATCCTAGGAAGACACACAACCTGCCCTGCAACCCCGCTGTTAGGCCCTGTCCTAGCGATATATTTAGCTCCAACCTTCCCTCCACCTTAATCCCAAACTCAACCCAACCCCAGCCCAAGGCCTGCTCCTGACCCCACCTTCAACCTCAGCTGCAAGGCCAGGCCCCTTCCCATTGCAGGCCCTGACCCTGGACTCCTTCTCAAGCCCAAGCTCATCTCTTACCTCAGCTCTGGCCCTGACCTCAGCTCCAACGTAGTCCCAGCCTGCCCCTTTGCCCCAGCTCCTGCCCCAGCCTGGCCACTGGCCCTGCCTCCATTTCAGCTCTGACAGCCTCGGTGGTCGTGTTGGTGCCAGCATGCCAGTGAATTATGAAAACTTTCAGGACTCGGAGAGTGAGAACCAAAGCCCGGGGCTTAGAATTGGTAAGAGGAAAGGAGAAATGGTCTCTCCTAAAATACCTCCTTAATACGTTTAGAAGGATTTCTGCTGTGATGTGATGTCTGTGCCTCTACCATGTGCACTGGTGGGTCCCCAAATCTGAGGTGGTGGGGCCCCAGCCACCGGAAGCCACAGTATGAAGAGGATTCAGGGTCCTCAGGAAGACAAGCACAGGGAAGACCACAGCGGGCCTGGCTTCTGTGCTCTGGGTTGGCCCTGGTGTGGGAATGAGTGATTGGGTTTGGAAGGGAAAGCCATTTGCTACCCGGGTAGTAGAGATGAGCGTGAGGTGCTGTGGGCCTGGCAGCCCCAAACTCCCTGGGTCCTCCTGCCACCTCTGCCAGCTCTGATGCTAGGACTTTACACATCACCATCATCTTGAGACCCTGTGTCCTTGTGTACATTTGTCCCCAGTGGTATGAGGGGCCTGTGTGGCTGGGTACTTGTGCTGGTCCATGCTGGGTCAGATGCCGGGGCATCCCCCATCCCACAATCCTCCTTGTGCAGCCCCCTTCCACGCTGAGCATTAAGGCTCCAGCCTTGATCCCTGACAGGCCCTGAGGCCCTCTCCTCCTCCCCTGTCTCTCTGGGTCTCTCTGGGACCCTCCTTGTCCTGACGCCCTCTCTCCTCTTGCAGGGCTGCCTCCCCTCCAGCCCTTCCTGCAGCCAGTCTGTTCCAGCTCCCGCCTCCTGCTGCTCTCCCTGGGCCTCAGCCTCATGCTGCTGGTCGGCGTCTGTGCGATCGGATCCCAAAGTGAGAGTCACAGGGTGGGCAGGGAAGAGAGAAATAAGGGCTGCATTGGTGGGGGCAGGGACGGAGTTAGAGATGGATAAGGCTGGCTGCTGGCTCTGTCACTTATTAGCTGGGTGATGTGGTCAGATTACGGAACCTCTCTAGTCCTTGGTTTGCCCATTGGCAATACTGGAGAACAACAGTGTCTGTCCCTTTGTGGGGGTTGTTGCGAGGAACCAAGGAGACAGTGTGTGTCAAGTGCCTGCTCAGTGTTGCTCAGAGGGGGCCTGATAATCTTCGCCCTGATTGTCCCATCCGCCTTGTCAGATTCCACGTTTCAGAGGGACCTGGTGACCCTGAACAACTCCACATCACAAACTGAGCTTCAGGTCAAGTCCCTGATATCCCAGGGTGAGGCTGGCGTGGAAGGGGCTCTGGACTGGGGTGGGGTGCGGTGAAGGAGGGGGTGCGAGCTGACTCTGCAGCACTGAGTCCCCATGTCCTCCAGGCGACAGTTTGCAAAAGACGATAACACCTCTGAAAGCAGGGGTGGGGAATCTCAGGCAGGAACTGCAAGCAGGTGAGACTCTGCAGGAGTGTGTGGGAGGGCAGGGCTGGCCCCAGGACAAGGTGGGGGAGCCACTCGAGGTGCTGAGCGCCCTCCCGTCCAGCCCGTAGCATGAACGACAAGGTGTTTTCCCTGGAGAAGAAGCTGGAGGAGGAGCAGCAGACACTCAAAGCAGGTCAGGCCCCTGCTCCCATCACCTGGGCATGCCGCGTGGGGAGGGCAGGGAGGTTCCGAGGCGGGGCCCGTGCAGTGAAATCTGGCCTCCTGGACTCAGGGAGCAGAGTCCACACCCAGGGCACTGTCCCCAATGCCCCCCTGTGTGTGTCCCAGATTATGCTGAAATACGCCTCCTAGTCCAGCAGCTGGCCAAAGACCTGACAGCCCTGACTTGCCAGGCGGCTGCCCTCAAGAGCAATGGTGAGGGGTGTTGGGGGCGTGCCTGACTCCTTTGCTGCCAGAGTCCCACTGGGCAGCATCTCAGCGCCCCCCCCCCCACCTCTCCCGGCCCCCTAGGCTCTGCCAGGGCCTGCTGCCCCCTTAACTGGCTGGAGCATGAAGGCAGCTGCTACTGGTTCTCTCGCTCTAAGAAGCCCTGGCCCGAGGCTGAGAAGCAGTGCCAGCTGCAGAACGCCCACCTCGTGGTCATCAACTCCAGAGAGGAGCAGGTGAGGGCCCCTGGTGCTCAGCCCCAAGGACGTGTCCCCTGTAAGGAAATGGTTACCACACTTGGCTGCACATTGCAATCACCTGGGGAGCTTTAAAACCACTGCCCTCTGAGCCCCACTCTCAGAGACCCAATGGGCCTGGGCACTGTCATAAATGTCCCAAATCTCAACTGCTTTAACGAACAGCTAAAGGTTAGAACTGCTAGTCCAAGGAGATGGGGAGAAGTCACCATTGCCCTTCATTGTCCCAGGATTTTGTCCAGGAACATACAGGCTCCTCATTCACCTGGATGGGGCTCAGTGATCCTACAGGAGTCTGGAAATGGGTGGATGGGACAGACTACAAGACCAACTTCCAGTGAGTACACCCTGGCTTTCTGTGTCCTACCTCCTCCTTCAGCTCTGCTCCCCTGATCTGACCCACACCCCCTTCTCAGACTTAGATTCTGTGCCACCTGACCTTTCTAGTTGCTGTTGTCCTCTCCCCTCAGGAACTGGAGTCCAAGCCAGCCAGATGACTGGGATGGACATGGGCTGGGCCCAGGTGAGGACTGTGTCCACTTCAACCCGGATGGCACGTGGAATGACAATGCCTGCCAGAGGCCATTCCACTGGGTCTGTGAGACCAAGATGGACAAGGCCAGCTAGCAGAGTGTCAGAGGGGCTCCCTGTAGACCACCCAGCTGCAGAAATGGGATCAGGGGAGAGGGGCCCTTCTCCAGAGACGCCTAACGAGACCTCTGTGGGAGAGGAACAAGCCCTGTGAGATGGGAGCACTGCCCTCAGCCTGAATTGTGTTCCTCTCAACTGTCAAAAGACTATATAAAGGTCCTAAGGTTTTTTAAAAAATTTCAGCTTCGTTGAGGCATTATTGACATAGAAAATCGTAAGATGTTTAAGGCTTACTTTCTGGTGATTTGACATATATGTTGATACACACATTGATAGATACATTGTGAAAAGACTCCCCCCATCTCGGTAGTTAACACAGCCATCACCTCACCTAGATATCTTTGTTTTCTTTTTGGTGAGGACATTTAAATTCTATTCTCTCCGCAAATTTCAATTATTCAATACAGTGTTATCAACTGTAGTCACCATGTTATACGTTCGATCCTCAGACCTTGTTCATCTCATTGCTGAAAGTTTGTGCCCTTTGACCAACCTCTCCCCATTTCCCCTCCCCCCAGCCCCTGGCCACCACTTTTCTACTCTCTGTTTCACCCACTTTGCCTTATTTATTAATTTATTTTCGATTCCATGTATAAGGGATACCATGCACTATTGTTTTTGTCTCTCTGGCTCATCTCACTTACCATAATGCCCTCAAGCTCCATCATGTTGTTGCAACAGGCAAGATTTCCTTCTTTCTCACGGCTGAATAGCATTCCATTGTATGTATATGCCCCACATCTCCTTCACCCAGTCATCTATTGATGGACACAGGTGGTCTCAATATCTTGGCTGTTCTGAACAAGGCTGCAGGGA